>NW_007579145.1:44911-82851 GCF_000690725.1 Stegastes partitus
AGAGTTTGATTAATGTTCCCGACAAAACCAAAAGCTAGAAAATCTAACAATTCTTTCTATTTTGCAATTTTCTGGTTGTTGCAAATGGTGTATTTGTGGGGATTTTTTAAAAAAGATAATGCACTTTTCAAACCCTGGTTCTGTGGTATGGAGGGTTAAAAATGAAACACAAGATTAAAATCATTTATCAGCTGAAAATGGGATTCAACAACTAGTTTCAAAACATCCATATGGTTGTGTCGGCAACAAAAGTACAGCGCACAGCGGCTGCCACTGCACCAACGATGACAAAAACATATGAGGTGTAAGTCTAGAATTAATTCCTCTTCGTTTGACCTACAGTTGATAAAGGTGACAGACGTTTGGAAATAATTAAACTTCATTGGCTGTGAAAATGAAAAAGACCACCTCTGGGACCGGCACCTCTGCTCTGATCCGTCCAAGTTCATCCTATAAAATTTTGATCAGTGTGGAGAATATTGACAACCTTTACTGCCATTCTCCTCTAACGACCTTCGGTGCATCAGTGAGCCTGACGAGACAGAGGTCTGGCTTTGTGAGATCAGTGAAGGATTGAGGCAAGTTGAGCCACTTGTACCACCGAATAGTCTTATATAGCAGAAACCATGCAGGACGGAGTTCATCCTTGAGATTGACAGAAGGGGGACTTGTGACAGCTGAAGGATAGAGGGAGGAGAAGATGTGAGTGTGAGAGAAAGAGAGAGAGAGAGAGAGGGAGTGGGTGAGGTACTTACGCTAGCCGGGTACAGCAGGTCTCCCCCTCCACGTCTCCCCCGGGGGCGTTGTCTGTGTTGACTGATTCATTCTCGCTGGCTGGCATGCTCACTGAGAGACGGAGATGAGCAGTAGCAGAGAAAAAACAGATGACAGAGGTAGAGAGAGACAAGAGAAGAGAAAAAAAAAAACAGAAAAAAAAAAGAAAGATGAATTAGCCAGAAAGGCAAATGGGTCGCACATCATTCTTTTTGCACTAAACCTCAAAACACTCTAGACTCCCAAAGATACGTTTTCAAGTGCACTGCTGCAAAAACACACTTGAAAGAGCACTCTTCTTTAGGTTTGCACTGAGGAGCTGCATCCCATACTTAAAAATCTGATTTCTTTAAGATCTTTTCCTAAAATTATTAAAGTTATCTTGCTCCAGTATACAAGCTAATTAAAAATGCTGTTCACACATTGGGATTAACAAGTCAGCATTGTCCAAGCCCACTAATTAAGACACACGGACCCTTTAGTCGGTGAAACCATTCCCACATTTTGCACTGATTGCCAAAAGTAATTGCACACTGAGTTGCCATACTAGCAATATTTACCAGTCAGGGATCCTGGGACGCAACCTCTGCAACAGCTATTTGAGAAGGATTTCAGGCTCTAAGCTGAGGGATTGCTTAACTCTGAGTGAATTAACAAAAACGCATTTTTTGTGATTTTACAGCCTGTGGAGATTAAATAAAAACTAAAAACATGATGTAGATTTCAGTCTGCAAACACTGTGGAGGGTTTAATTGTAGTGTTTGACAAAGAAAAAAAATTAACTTGCTCTAAAGATCTTTTTGTGTAAATCGGTGAAAAGTCCAGTCTTGTTTTTGTTTATAACACCAGAAGAAGAGTGCAAATGTGTCACTTTGTCCTTATTTAAAGACAAATGATGACGTGTAAAGAAGGATGAACATTAGGGGAAAACTGGGGCAGAAATGGGGGGATTTCGCTGTAGGCTAATGGCAGCAGTGATATAAACTGGCATGTATGGATGGAAAAGTGTAATATAGGGGGAAAATAAATGAAGGATGGACTGGAAAATAGAGAAGTGGGATTGAGGGGTAGAGAGTAATGGAAGCTCCGAGGGAGGCGTGTATGGAGGGAGAGAGAGAGAGAGAGAGAGAAATGGAAGAATGTGGAGATGGCTGGTTGAGAGACGGATATGAAATGATACATTGCTTTTTATTGCTTCTGTCAGTCTGTGCCTGCTGGCGGGAATGAGCTGCGTTCGCCTTACTGTCACCTCAAACACTTATTGTAACACCCTCTGGGTACCGGAGTCAGATACAGCGTATGAATATCAATGCCTCTTGTGTTAAAATAACACACCCACTGGTAAAAAAGCAAAACCTACTCAAGCAAATCATCTCCTCACAAGAAATCAAGGAGCATGATCAGCACTTGAGACGAGAGGGCACTTTAAAACACTAAATAATCACAATCTTGACTGGTTTTTTTGATGCTTTTTTCTTTTCTCTCAACTTGATCCCAACATTTTAATGGTGTTTCGTGGAGATTTGCTAATGGGAAAATTTAGGAGCATGATCAGCACTTGAGAGGAGAGGGCACTTTAAAACACTAAATAATCACAATCTTGACTGGTTTTTTTGCTGCTTTTTTCTTTTCTCTCAACTTGATCCCAACATTTTAATGGTGTTTCGTGGAGATTTGCTAATGGGAAAATTTAGAAATCTACATAAAATTCATGTTTTCACAATGACTGGTTGCACTGGTTGAATATAAATTAGAAGACAGCCTCATGAGATGACTTGTAAGCACTTAGCTACGGTAATATTTCAAAGTACAGTGAGTGAACAGTGTATCCGGCCAGTGCACTGTGACACACGGCTGGTGATAAATGGGTTCAGTGTTGTAGAGACTGGGATGGTCTCTCTCAACATGAAGGCCTCTGCTGTGAACACGCTGTATTTTTCCTCACCTCGACACGTGCCACCTGCTGCTATGCTACTTAGTTAAAAGCACTCGGGGCCCTCTGGTCTCTCCCGAGGCTAGAGCCTTTCAAATATAAAAGCGGCCTGGTGCCGTCCCCTCAGTGGAGCTCTGAACTAGTTTAATACCTATTGTTAGAGTAAACCCCAAAGACCTGAGACACAGAGACACGGAAGGAGATGGAGAAGGAAAAGGAACACTGGGAGGGAGAGCTATAATGAAAGGAGGGAATGAGAAAGACAGGAAACGGTCATATATTTAAACAGAAAGAGGGATTTAGTGATGGTGTGGGTCAGTGTGCTGAAACATTAAATAGTAGTACTGTCTCTAAAACAAAAATATAAACGCAGCAGGTAATTGTTTATTAAATTCTATCCGTTCTTTTTGACACAGAGGAATAAGCGTGTATTGTTCCAACACAACAGGACTGATGCTCTGTACTGGAAGTGATAACAGGCGACTGTGATGGGGTCACAGATCAGGGAACACAAGTCGGCAGCACAGAGTTATTGAGGTTGTTCATGATATGAAACGTTGTCCCGCTCTTCCTGAATTAGTTGGCCAAGTTAGTGGGACAGAATCCCATTGTCAGACACATCCAGCCAGAGCCAAACTATCTCATAGATGACAAATGGCAGAGCTGTGGACATTCAAGTGGCTGGCTGCAGCTCCAACAGACATGCAGCATCCAGCATGTCAACAGTCCATTTCCTTGTTTCTCCAGTCATCTGTGGCTTTGTGTTGGACTCGTCACACTATGTCAGTCGTTTAAAGCCACAACTGACCATCATGTGGATGAACTCAAACAGCTCAAAACCACTTTGTTGGATAAAATAAACCTTTCAGGGTTTAATCATTTTACCAAATGTTGAACTTTTTCCTCTTGGTCAGAAAAGAAGTACATTTGCCTGCTGCGTTTATATTTTTGTTCAATGTAAGTGACCTACAGTCGGATGTATGAATGTGAATGATGATAAAGAGATTTGATTTGAGTGTACGGATCTGATTTGTGTCTGTGTCGACATAAAATAGATATTAATGGCCCGTGTCATAACCACCAAAAGTCATTTTCTGATATCTCAAGCAAAGTAAAAAAAAAAAAAAAAAAAAACCTTAAGAAACATAAATTCTAATTTTCTAATTCTAAATTTCAGAGCAGAAGGTTTTTCATGCAGTCTCGTTGTAATTTGACATAATAATTTGAACTGTTTTATTTAGTTTGCAGCCTGTCTTGCTCCTCACACAATTGCCGCATTAAACTGGGATTTAAAATCACTCCTGAACAACTCACTATGATGTAAAAATTCAACACTCAATACCTTGGACATGCTACCCAAACTGAGAAGTGCCAATGACTTACATTTCTGCTCAACAGTGTGGCAAGCACCTGGTGAAAGTTATTTTAAAACAAAACAAAAATGCTAAAATTCACATGTTACAGCTCTTCCTCCATCATATTTTATTATCAGAGCTAGCAAGGCTACTAATGATGCAGGGGGGGACTTTAGGGAAAGGAATCTGAAACAACAAGGAGAGGACGGTGACATCACAGGCGTTGATCGCGTTTTTAGGTGTGTGAGCAGCTCGCCGCTCGTTTTCTGTGATGACATTATCCTCTTGTTATTTTTTCAGACGAGTCAGGCAGATGCACGTTGTTTCCTTTCCTACAAAAAGTTGTTTCGTCTCAATACAGTAACGTATTCTCCTTGTCTCCTCATTCCCTGTACTGATATTTTGCAACTTTTTGATTATATATAATTGAAAGTTTAATGCAATAAAGGCATGCAATTTGGCATGGGGCAGTAATTGGGGGCATGTCTCCGCTGTGAGACAATATTAATACACATGGCCTTGAGATTCAATTATTGCTCAATGGTAGGTGTACGTAAGGAGAGAGGAAGACAATGAGAATAAACTACTTAACAGTGTTGAGAGGCAGCTGCTACCCACTTATGGTTTGAAGCTCTGGAAAGGGGCATAGAAAGGTGCTTACTACAATGGAGGGGGAGTGGACTAAGAGGAGAGGAACGAAAAAAAAAAGAAAAAAGAAAAAAAGTATAGGGGTAGAAAAGAGCAGAGAGGTTGCAGTCTGCTTGCATGTCTAGAATCACGCTTCCAGCAAATCTTTAACTAGTGTTGGACCATGCAGACAGACGCACACGCCTTACGAAGGAAAGCCGCATTTTTCTTCACGGCTCCGCGCAGAGACAGAAAACGATGGTTCTTACCTGGGGATAGAGAGCACGGCTCAGCAAGACAAACACACACATATGTAGGGGTACACACAAGTAGGCTCGATCACACAAGAGAGAAATGCACACAGACTACACACGGAAACACAAATAATCACGTGGCTCTGGAACCTGCTGCACAGAAACACCGTTTCTCCTGCAAAACGACATCCCCTCGTTGCGGTCACACCTCGTTTCGTTGCTACAACTTGAAATGTGTTACTGGTGTTACTGGCATGAGGGCATGTCTGTTTCTCTCATTTCACCATTTAGTCTTTTCATCTCTATTTCAGTGCGTGACTTTGAGTTCTACAATACAGAAAGAAAGTACCAGACAGAGATAATGAAAGAGAGAGAGTGAGAAATAGAAAGCAGGAAAGACAGAAATGTTGTCACTTGAAACTTGAGGAAGTCAGTTACGACTTGCTGGTAGCTACACGATATAATTGTCTGCCTAGTCTACCAAACACTTGTTGTCTCTCTTACACTCTTTACATCACATACACCTCCATACTGGGGTCACTATTTTGCTGAGTTCTACTTTTTTTCTGTGATTTAAATGCAACTCTCCTGAGTGTCATGAGCAATATTCTTTCAAGAGTCCCTTTGTGCAGGGGTAGAAATTTGAAAAAGTTACATAAACAGATGTGAAACATTCAGTCGAGCAAACGTGAAGTATATAGACATGGATCCAACTGTAGACAATCGTACAAATATCCACAGAAATTATGCAATCACTGCAGGATTGTTAAAGCTATAAATGATAAATGAAACAGCCATTTTCAGAAGGATGTACACACTCACACGCAGACACACAACAGGTAAAGCCTCTAAACAGGTTTCACAGTGTTGGTGGAAAGTATATATGAGGACATTTATTGAGAAACATTAAAAAAAAAAACAGATGTGGGCTATACATGCAAACAAAGATGGAATAATAATTAAATTTACTAGTATGATGTCCTGATAAAGAGAGTGTTACAATCTAGCTTTATTCCTTACAACCACACTTATCACATTATCTCACACCAATCGCGATAAGCTGTTAAAACACGTTTTACGTTACTTTCTGTATTTACGGCAAATGTGCTTCCTTACAGCAAACACACACATATATCATATCACAAGTTGAAAAAGCAAGGCTTCAGTGTCCGACACACAGGAAACACAACTAAGCATAATAGAAATGGTTGATACTTTAAAAAGGACATATATTAAATCTGCTGCAGCCGAATGCAGACTACACCTCTGCAACATACATCTCCATGACTGCCATCATGAAATGGACAGATACAGCTTTGTTAAAATGGTCTTTTTCAGTCCTGACTTCTGTCCTGCTGATCTACACAGCGGTATGAAAAGGAAGTAGCCGCCCTAACATCTTTCTTTCAAGTCACATCCTCCACATATTTCATAGGTGGCCCTGAGGTTAGATGTTATGTTAAGAGGGCATCATGACTGGAAGCACTCCCGACTTTACTTCTGAATCACTGCCATTTACCAAGTTCATTTAAACCAAAACAGTCGCCTGTAACATTTTACCTCCTTGCTACTGGGAACAGACGCTCTAAAAACAGCATCTCTCTAAGGTTGCCAAAAGTGGCACGTTCACATTAGTACAAATACAACGGATGCATCATTGTTGTGCTTCATTACTGTGAGTTGCAGTGGAGGATTTTTAGAGCAGGTTCAATACCATCAGTGTCATTGACTGACTCAGTGTTGTAAGGCTGTTATTTACTTCCTAATTTACAGTTTAAGGGAAAAAAAAAAAAAAGCCAGTTCTTTGTTTTTCAAATCCCACTCTGGGCTGGTGATAAGAATAAAGAGACTAACTGTGTTTCAGAATTCTTCCAAGTGTCTCTAATCTATAAAGGACAAGGCTGCTCATGTTGGACTTCAAATTTTGCAGCAGTTATGGACTAAAATTGCGAAAGTGAAAGTGGGAATTAAAAAAAAAAAGAATGGCCAAGGGTTTTTGATATACACATGCCCGATCAAACCCAAATAGACATGAAAACACAAGTCACACAAGACGTCCTGAGGGCGACTAGAAGGACTGAACCAGGTGGGCTCACTGGTCTTCTTATGCAGGTGAGCTGGAGACAGTTCTACCACAGACAGCAGGATGCTAGAACAAGACGGTCGAGGGGGAGAAGCATGCAAGACACACACACAGACGCACCCAGTGTGCCCCTGAGATGACAGGAAACATATGCAAATGTGCAGAGGAGACTCAACATATGCTGCATGTCACATATGTTGCATGTATTTTCATAGTTGAGTACTTCCTGGTTCAGAGTGCAAGCTCACTAAAAACAACCACCATGTTTTAGCAGACCACGAAGAATGCAAACTCAATCCTGCAATTATTTTTAAAAAAAAGTGAAAATAAGGAATCACTATTTTCTGCCAAACACACACACACACACACTATAACCATGCTATGAAATCTCTGTCTACTCTACTTCTACCCCTTTGTGTCTACATCTAGCGTTCCCTCCATCTCTCTGCTATCTTCTCCTCTATTCTCCATGGTTTCTCAGGACATACATAGGTGTGCTGTGCATACACGAGTCTATCCAAAACGTCCTGGGCAGCAGGGACAAACTGCCCTCATTCATCTTCTCACGGGAGGACCCATCCATCGAGGAGGGGGAGGCGGCGCGATAGAGAGGCCAAGCGACTTGATTTTTCACCTTCACAAACAGAGGGATGATTGATCCTTCTGACGGAGAACTTTGAATCATACGTATTAATCATTTTGTCGTCTACACCTAATGAATGATATAATCTAATAAAAATCTGACTATTGCCGGTGACTGATTCACACAGTTTGTGAATTCTTATATCCTCTGCGTGATTTGTTTGATTTCACTAAGAACCATATGTATGTGTTTACCGGATCGAGAACTTGCACAGTCTGTCCTTGTTTGGACATTAAATATTATGACTGATGCACAATTTGTCAAAGTTAAAGGTAATAAGCATGTAAATATTGGGAGGTGACATTTTTCTAAATTGGCCACATACTGTATTTGTTTGTTTTTTAATGTGCCGATGTCTCACACACTGCTGGTGTGTTTGTGCCAGACTGATTGGCCTAGGGGAACGTGACGGTAACAGGTGAAAAACAAGCAGATTTGCTACGGATTAGCCGCAGGGGTGTTGTGCCTTGTTTTCATGTAAATTGGGTCATTACTCATTTGACCATGTTAATTTTCTTGAGATTCACTGAAAGATTAGATCATCATTGGATTTTTTTTTTCTCCCTTTCTTTCTTGCTTCCTCTCTTGGCAGTCGTCAGTGTTTCTCAGAATGAGCCTGGGCGCTTTGTGGGAGATGAGCAGGCTGTATGCAGAATATATGCAGAATCCGTGCTCTGTCTCTGCATATTTAGTCGTCGTTATGTATTCATTCATCACCAGTGTGAGAAAGCTGAGCTCCTCGACTTCATAAAATAGTTCACAGTACATACTGTACATGTATGTGCACGAAAATAGCACAGAGGCACGTTTGTTTTTGTCGGATCACTTCCCCTTTTTCCTTACTATCCCTCTCTCAAGTTCCGTTCATCCTTCTGAGATCAAACCTCCAGGTTAAAAGAGGCTGGTGCTCTACTCTGCCTCCCCAGGAAATGTAGCTCAGTCCTGGGGAGACGTGTGGCTGCCTCTCTCTCTGGAGGTGTTATGAGCAGAGACAGGGTGTTAATTTGTGCGTGCGTTTCTGTCACATCGCAAGTACACAAATTCCTAAGGGCGTATACCTACAATATGAGTGTGTGTACGTGTTTGCATAGGTGCAGGAGTGTGTGTGTGTTTGTTGTGTGTATGAGAGTGTGTGCCCAGAGGCTATTAGCTGTAGTCTGACACATTCTACTAATATCTAAACAGGTTTTAAACCTCAGGAGGATTCTCAGCCGCCAAAGCAAGCAGACAATATTAATATCTTCTCAGTCTGTCAGTCAGTCTGCCAGTAAGTCAGTTGTTCATTCACTGACTGTGCAACTATCATGTGAAGGCACGCTACTTTGAGACCAAACGCTAGATAGAACACACCGAAACACAGCTATCGTCACAACTTTGTACTGCAGCAAACACAAAATATCTCCAAATGCAACCAGCGTCTCTTGAAGAAAGTCCTACTGTAGCCAGAATACAGAATAACCCAACAGCCAGTGAAACAAATTAATAATTGATACGTCACACAAACACACAAACACATGCACAGACATCCTCATGACAAACTAGCCTTCTATTATTGTTGAAAACACACAAACATTGTAGTACTCACAGTTTCTGGGTTTGTCATCGTCCATGCCCTCCTCTTCATTCTCTGGGTCAATGTCTTCAGCCTGAGTGATCCAGTCTAAATAGCCCTACATCCACACACAGAAAAGGAAAACAGTGACTGCTTAGCACTCAGAATGAACAAATGACCTATAGTCATCTGACATCTGTTTGGAATGTTATCAATGACATTTATTGGGTTTCTTGATTTGTCTGGGACAGTTTTTTTTAAAAAATTTATTATTATTATTCTTTTCACCCACAATTCAAAAGCAAAAGCTTATTTCACTAAATTATAATTTAGCAAATTTTTATGACTTATTACTTTTTTCAGTTTCTAGTTATTTAAGTGACTATTGTGAATTTTGCCCTTTCTTTAATGGAAGTGTATGAATACATCTGAGGACGACTGTAGTTACAACATTAAAACTACTTTACCAGTGTTACATTTTTATGCTTTTTCTTTGTGTGCATCTTTGATTTCTTCTATAAAAAGTGACTTATACCTAAAGTTTGCACTGATTTCTATGCATTTAGCTGTAAGAGTTCGATATTACATAATTATGCACATGTTGTGACCTTGCTTGAATTTACAAATGTAACAGTGACGTGTAGTTTTCAGATTGAGCAACTGGGGGCTTTAAAATTTCAGTTTCTTTACTCTTACAATACTCAGTGAATCTAAGTAGTGGGTGGAGTCTGTTCCATCCTCTTCCAGAAAGGAACCTAAATCGCATAAACACATGCTCAAACTCTCACACAGCAGCCTACCTTGAGGTCTTCCTCCAGTTGCTGTTTTTCTCTGAGTTTCTGGAAGTCACCACGTGCCTTGGCCTTCTCTCTTTCCTTGGAAAACTCTCTGGGAGGGGGGGGAGCAGGACAAAAGGACAAGGGGGTAGAGAGTTGGAATAGAGAGGAAGACAGGAAACAGAGGGAAGAAAAAAAAAAGAATCTGAAAATCTGCATTGAAGGTTTGCCAAACATACCATGTGACAAAATTGTGATTATGTAGAAGAGTACACTTTAGAATAGCAAGGAGGGAAAAACCTGCTGAAGAGAAAAAAAAAAGAGTTTTGCAAAGGAGAAAAAAGTGTTAGTGTGCAAATGTAGATGAAAAATAATAGCTTCAAGTCCTTATTGATAAGCGTTTAGATGTCACCCACTCAAAAGATGCAATTCAATCAAATAGAGCACTCTCTCCATAAAAGATATTACTCAATTCAAACAAACACATTAAACTTCCAGATAAACACAATGTGAAAGGAGCTCGGGTGACAATTATTAAAAACCGTAATCACAAATTTCCCAACTTCTGCCTGGTGAACTGGTCGGGACGTGAACTGTGACACCGCTACTGACTGACCTGAAAGCAGTCTCTAACTTTTAATTTAATTCATCTGTACTGTCGCTGCTGTCCCAGGGCAGCGTGTGGGGGGGGCCCCCAGGTGCTCCCGGGCCTGCTGGGAGATGGAGTTCCTGCAGCGTGATCTGGGTCTAACCTGGGTCTCTTCCCAGTTGCAGTGTGCTTGGTACAACCCCCAGAGGGAGGCGCAAAAGAAGGCAGCCCTCACCAGCTGCACCACCTCAGCTCTTGTCAAACTGGAGGAGAAGCGGCTCTGCGCTGAGGTCATCCTGCTTCACTGAGCTCATCACCTTTTGTCTGCCAGCACATTCTTTCAGTCACTACCCAGAGACCTTGGTTAGAGGTTGAATGGGAGGTAGAATGAAAATATAGAGGTAAACTGAGAACATTAACATTTCTCCAAGCGAAAAGAAGTATTTTATCAGCATAGAACTACCTCCAAAGACCCATTTTAATTTCTAATACTTGTGTAACCACCTATTATTGATTGTATTTCCTTTAGTTTATTGAGTATAATACCTACTTTTAAACATTTTGAAGGTGATGTTCACAAAGAAGAAATAACCAGCGATGATTTTTAAGATAGCTAGAAATGACACCAGTAAGAGAGAGAAATGTTTAAATATTACGATCAAATCTGGTGAAATTACAACCAGGTGTTGGGACGAAAGACAGATTTAAGGAACATCTGATTAAATACTTCACTTGGGGAAGGTCAGAGGCAGGTTACAATCAAAAATACAGTTCAAACAAAAGAAAAATTCATTTGGATGAGAGCCGACAGAGGCTGTGAGGTTTGGGAACATTAAAGGAAAATCACAATTGAAGGCCCACTAAAAAATAAAGGCAGCAAATATCTCTCTGTTGTGAATATTCCAGCTTTCAGTGGAATTACTTGCTAGTCAGCTATTGAGCACTTTGTCATCCTGGTTTTGAACATTTAACTGGAACTTTTAAAAAGCCCCGAAGGTCTGAAAAAAATTTCGCATTTTAAGTGTCATCTGAATAATCCAATCTTACATTACGCAATCATCACAAAGATTTTAATTAAACATGAGGGATTTTTATGTTGTGTGTAATGTTAAGTTTCGCTGCCTGGAGACTGTGAACATAATCAAACTCTATAGATTGTCATGTGTTATTTTCATTGATTTTGCTGCGTGTCTGTGGGGCTGGAAAGTGGCCGCGAGACTGTGTGTGTGAGTGTCTGTGTGAAATTTAGAGGAATGATGGAACCTCAGATGGAACTACAGACTGCACACTGAAACACACAACAACAGATCAATGAGCAGTGGGACAAACTGCCATTGTCTCGCTTGTCAGAACATTAGCAGGAGACCGAATCCTATTGATCTGTGTTTGTGTATTTCAGTGTGCTTATATACTGTATGTGTGTGTGTGTGTGAGGGCAAAACTCTCTCCACGCTTATTTTCCCATTCTCGCTGCCTCACCTTTCCGTCCTAAATCACCTTTGAATTCTCTTTTTCTCCTCTTCGCTCGCTACCCCAATCTCTTCCACGCCAGCCCCTCTCCTTATTCTTTCTATTTACATATTCCATCGAATGCAGACAAACTGAGTCACACCCTATGTTTATGTCTCTACATCCTCCTTCTTCCTGTTTAACCATTAGTTATTATGCCAATCTGAGAGCCGCACACACACCATGCAGGAACCAGTTGGTAAAAGGTCAGGCGGTGTAGTGTGCTGACAGCATCATTAGTCAGAAGTCAGACAAAGAGTCAGACGGCCAAACCCCCCCAAGCTGTTTGGACCAGATAGACCTTTTATTATTTTTCCCACAATGCCATTGTCACATCACCGGGAGTATCAAGTCCGATTCAGGTCAGTCAGTCAGAGGTGGGACATTTGACTTCCCTTAAACTGTTCCAGAGTTCATCACAGCATCAGAATAAATCGAAGATGTGAAACTGTGATTTTTCAGAATTAAACTGGTAATGCATCTTGAAGTGTTTGACTTGGAGTCATTTTCCAAAATGCTTGTGTGTGTTCAGCACTTAATCTCCTGTTCTAAATGGAAATGACGGTGAGAACGGAGCATTGCACGACAGTAGTGGTGCTACTCTATAGAAGCAGCAGTGCAGAGACAATACCCAAAAGGTCTCAGTGGCATTGGAACCAGATGAGCCATTCAGCCACAATGATAACAACAAAAAGCTATGTTCAAGAAACATTGCTCATTGTACTGCAAAACAAGTATCACCAAATGGTACTGTACAGAAACACATTCTTGTGCATGCACTGCACTAATGAAACAGAAACACTAGAACCAGCAGGAAGAAGCTCCCCCGAGAAAAGACGGAGCGAAACTCTCTAAGAACAGCAAAAAGGGAAGCAAGAGAAGTTAGTTTCAGCTGGCCTTTGACCCTGCCCTTACCCGCTCAACACCCCCAGAACCAAGTTTAGCACAAAGAAGGATCCGATGATGATTAAGGTGACAAAATACACCCAGGGCCACCTGTAACCTACTGCGTCATTCACCTAGGAGAGGGAGGGAGCGAGGAGAGGAGGCAGAAAGGAGGGATGGAAGGATGGATGGTAAAGATGGAGGGAGGAAAAGTAAGTCAAGAAGACAGAGGATTGATCGAGAGGGCAAGAATGAAATAAAGGAAGGTGCATTTAAGGAATGGTAGGAGAAAGGGGAGGGAAGAAAGGAGCAAGGGAAGGAGTTAGATCCTTGTGAAAATTCCCAACAGACGGAAGCGTTTACTTCTGTGGGATCCCTGCTGGGATTATGGTGCCTTCATAATATTTGTGAGACTCACTTAGCTATTAATGTGGAGTTCAAAAATAAAGATTAGATGTTTTGGTTGGTTCAGGTGAGGTATAATGAGCTGGCCTTTTAGCGCACTGATAACTAGGAAGTGCTATGAAAGGCCCACATGATAAACAAAGCAACTCCTCTTCAGAGTTTATTATTTGTGTGAAGAAGCAGAACAGATGCATTCCTGTAAAAAGGAAAGGTTTGAAGTTTAAAAAAACAGTGATTCACTTTATTTCCACTGGTCTATTTCCGGCTTAACCACTGTGGAAAAACAACATTTTAGTTAGACACAGTGCATGAGCAGACTGTGCAACAAGACTCCAGTGGACTTGACTTAATTATCGCTCTCATGACGAAACATCCGCTGTCAGTTTTAAAATAATTTAATTAGGGATAGCTGATTTTATTCAAAAGCTCTACATTTAAATTACGTTTTAGTTTAACCCATTATTATTACTTCATCATTATTGTTGCTATGATTTTAACTGTGATAAGCAAATTATTTATATCTGGGAGATCTCAAATGTTTTCATGGACACTTTCCAGAAATGCAGTTTCTAATTCAGTACAGCCTTCCATCCCATAATTTCCTTCTTTAATGCCATATTTCCTCCAGACTCCACTCCGTGCTCAGAAGAGCTTTTTTTTCTTATTTTGTTTTCCCTGTTGTGCAAGTTTTTTTAGCGTTTCACCTCCATGGCTGACCTGAGGGGTGAATTATTTATACCCCAGTGTGTCCCGACAGACCAGGAGGTGCTTGTACTAAAATGAGTGTGACTTGGCAAAGCGGAGGTAAAACAGCACCCAGCTCGCCTGCTGGAGCCGCATTTATTGAAACATAACACACACAGATGCCTTCATACAAATATATTCACTCTGTTGGCACACACACGCAAAGAGACGCCTGCTAATTTGCACGAGACCGACACGTATGTTAACCAACACAGGCGACACTGATGTTTCAGTGCAGTTGCAGTGAAGAGGATTGCTTTTGTGTGTAATCAAACCAGTGTTGGAATCAAGCACACCTGTGAGATTTGTGTGCGTGTGTGTGTGTGTGTGTGTGTGTGTGTCCACCTGTCCATCACAGGCAGGTTGTGCCCCTTGTGGCTAACTGACATGAACATAACGGATAGACATGTGATCCGTCACTGCTTTTTTTTTTTTGTGGGTGTATATACACGTGTGTGTTCCTCTCAGGCTCTTGACAAAGGATTGATTGAGTGGAACAGAAAGGTGAGAGAGATTTTGCTCAGTTCAGTGATCGTCGGTTTATCTTTCCTTGACTGTAGAGGACTCTGGTTGTCTAGCTTTGTTTTTTACTGCTGGGTTGGTGAGGTGAGACACAGCTCTTATTTACATCTAATGTATTCTTTGTATGACTCCACAGAATCAGGATCAATCGGCACATGGATGCTAACAATTTGTCAACTTAGTGATAATTTTTGGCACCTGATTTGACCATCATTTGGCATATTAAACTAGTCAAACAGAGGATGTCAGGCAAAGTGAACGTGCCCTCTAGCAACAGTTAATAACAATAATAATAATGGTAAATGGTGGCAAGTCGTGGATTCTTTCCTGGTTAGCTGAATCCTCAAAAATCAACCCTAACTTGCACTTTTGCATCTGGTTCAGGGAGTCTTGTTACACGGTCATTTGTTCACATATAAAACAGTGAGTTCAGCCACAACACACACATGCGTACACACATGACAACAGCATAACGTCTTACCCGCTCAACACCCCCAGAACGAGGTTGAGAACGAAAAAAGAGCCGAAGATGACGAGAGAGACAAAATAGACCCATGGCAGCTCATAGCCCATAGCATCCTGCATCTGAGAGAGAGAAGAGGCAGAGGAAAGAAGGGGGAAGGAGAAAAGAAGGAGATTAATAAATAGATAAAGTGTAGAGTGGCGAGATAGATGAGAACAAAATGGAGAGGAGAAGAAAACACATAAGAGGAATGGGTTTGAGAGGATTGACATAGAAGTGAATGAGAGGGGGCAGTAGAGGTCAGAAAGTGTGTTAGAGAGCGGGGAAAAAAAAGAAGATGACAGGCAGGAGAAAAAAAGCAGTGCATGTTAAAAAGAGCAGCAGACAGACCTGGCATAGCAAGAATTGTATGATAAATAGGCCATATGTGCACTTTCTTCTGCCTGTAGGTGAGCAGGACCTTAACAATTCACATAAAGAATGCTAAACAATAGTCAACTACTTTCGCAAGTCAGTGGTTCTTAGTCCAAGTATGTCTGCAAAGTGTCGCGCAAGCCCTTAAGGAATCTGTTCTTGGAAAGGTAGACGGACCTTTACAGGAATACACATTCAGACGCCACGACTCTAAAGTTATGACGAAATCAATAGCAATGATTTGTTCCCGGATATTCATTTGCAGGAAAATATGTCACATGCTTGTCTGGATCAAGGATTGATTCAACGGAGACGGATCATTAGAAGGGCTGATGGAAGTGGGAGAGGGTGCAGATAAGCTGAGCAGCTTAAGGATTGGATTATAAAAGGAACGTCGTTATTATCCTGGATGTAGATTCAGAAGTTGTGGCTGTGGCTCAGGTGGTAGAGTGAGTTGATCAATGATCGGAAGGGCGGCGGTCTGATTCCGCCCTGTAACCGGTTTCATGGTCGTTGTGTCCTTTGGCAAGACACTTCCCCCGCCTTGCCTGGTGTGAATGCATATGAATGGATTGTTTGAGGTGGTGGTCGGAGGGGCAGAATGGCAGCCACGCCTCTGTCAGTCTGTCCCAGGGCAGCTACAATCACAGCTACCACCACTGGGATGAATGTGTGTGAATGAATCATTGACAGTGTAAAGCGTCTTTGAGTGTCTAGAAAAGTGCTGTATAAACCTGATCAATTATTATAATTATTATTGAAAGTTAAGAATAATAAAGTCTAATATTTGCAGATCTGTCAACTTGTGAGCTATCATTTACATGGAGACTGGTGGACAGAAAGGGGTAAAAAGTGGTCATTTGCTAAGCCATCAGCAGATACTGGATGGTCATTCTCGTCATGAAAACGTGTGAAACTATTGAAATGCATGTCCCAAACTTAATGAACCATGCAAACCAACTGTTGGTGAAGGCTTAGTGTTTCACTCATTTGTACATATAACGTCTGAGAAATACATTCTGGTTATTATAAAGACTGCTGTGTATGTATTTGTGCATCTGTAAATGTGAAAGAAACTGCAGCAGCCAGAGCAGGAGTGGTAGAAGGGGTGTAGAGCTAGTAAGTTATCTGCTCCATGTGTATACATGACACAAACAACCCACACGCACATGCTGTATGCACATTGTATGTTAGATCTCACACAAACAAACAAATTCAGTTAGTTTGTCACTAATTCGAGCACCAGTTCAGCTGTTACATTCCACACATTATGACATTTATTTTCCATTCACCCGTGACTATCACTCTTCTGATAGCTATCTGTCTCCCAAGCATTACCAGTACATTCAAGCCATGAAGCTAAAAATCTATTTCTCCCAAAGATAAAACTCCAGTGATTGTTAAAAGTCCCAGAGGTTTGATTAAACACACAATTTTAAAGCAGTTTTTTTTCCAGACTCTTAAAAAACTGCTTATCTGGATGCAAAAAAAAAAAAAAAAAAAATCCCAGAATATTTTATTAGCAGCTTTAGCTATCTACTAGTATATTTTATACATATTATTTTGGATTCTTTTCTCACATAATTAGGTGCATGTCTGACTATGTCTGGCTAAAACTAGAATTACAAAATTCTTCAGCTGGAGTCTATCCCAGCTGACTTATGGTGAAGGCAGGGGACACCCTGGACAGGTCACCAGTCTATCACAGGGCTACACTTAGAGACAGACAACCAAGCACACTCACATTCACACCTACAGACAATTTAGAATCACCAATTAACCTCAACATGTTTTTGGACTGTGTGGGAGGAAGCCGGAGAACCCGGAGAGAACCCACGCTGCACGGAGAGAACATGCAAACTCCACGCAGAAAGATCCCGGGTGTCCTCACCGGGACGCAAACCGGCAACCTTCTTGCTGCGAGGCAACAGTGCTAACCACCGAGCCACCGTGCATCCCGAAATAAACAATGAATGAATAAATAATGGATTAAATAAATGCTTAGCTCTGTCTCATGAATTTATTGATCATTTATGAGACGCTGAAAATCAGAAATATACACATTCTAAAATATATTATAAAATAGTTAACATAAAAAAATTATGTGAAAACCATCTTTTGAAAATCTAAAGAAAACTGTTCTCCATCTGTCCGATACGTGTGCTTTCTGGTGGTGGTGATCTATCCTGGAGTTTACTGTAACCAACATAATCTGCCACAATCGTGCTTAAGTCCTGTCGAGCTCTGCTCCATGTGTCTCATCATGGCAAAGTTGTAAAACAGTGGGAAAAAAATGTATCTACTTATTATGTTTAATGAAACACACAGCGACACTTTAAGACTACATTGCTAAGGAAAGGATAAACACTTTGGCTGAATCAGCACACGTGTGCTCACTTGAACATTTGGGTGGTACACGTTCCAAATGAACCTTCAATTACACAGTGTATTGCATTGATTTAACCTGAGATGTGAGCTCACTGTGTGGGTGAGTGTGCATAGCTGCCTCTCCGAGAGAAGCGTTCTGGCTTATTGCTTTATATTCTTTTCCCAAAAGCACTCATGTGGCACTGATGTTACAGACACAGTACAGTGGCTACACACACTCACAAAGTCTAACTCATGCACACACACACACACACACACACACACAAACATGCTGTTGTGGTGCCCGACTCACCCAGTACAGTACGTCCGTCCAGCCCTCCATGGTTATACACTGGAACACTGTTAACATGGCAAAGGCGAAGTTGTCAAAGTTGGTGATGCCGTCGTTGGGACCCTCCCAGCCCACTTTACACTGTGTTCCATTTTGTGTACAGTGTCGACCATAAGCGCCATCAGGTGCACAGGGGGCCGGCTTTTCCTCTGCAATGAAGCCTGTGACAAAAGGAGAGCGAGGAAGCGACACATTTATTTCGCACCGGCAGACGAAATAGGTTTACTGCTTGTGAAGCCCTAGCTGAAACCTCTGAATCCCAAAACCTGCCAGTAGGACAAAAAGGGGGGAAAAAAAACATCAAACTGACACTATTACACGACGAATCTTTGCATGTAAACTTTCCTATGGTCCTTAAACTATTCACACGTGATGTTTAGATGAATGGAATTAATGTAAAAATTTTTTTAAATTATACAAAAAGTCAGTCATGGACAACAATTTCTGGACTTTTCAGCTGAATTGGGCTGAGCTGCAGGCAGTGTTTACACAGAGCACATAGGAAACGAGTGTGACGAATCCAATTAAAAATGTAAATAGCTGCATTAACTTTCACTGTATTTTTTCCAGTATTGATAAGACCCCTGGAGGCAGTTTTTTTCAATTTTTGCGGTAATAGTATTCAGTGTTCAGGTAAACTATATTTTGATATCCATCAGACAGTTGTTGCTATGGAGAGGACGACTTTAACTTTGTGACTGAATCCTTTTTGTTGTTTGTTTTATACCAAAATGCTATTAGGGAGTTGTGTATGACATCTCTCCTTGTGGTTTTGTGGACACAGGCTTGTACTTTAGACTCGTATGTGCTATTATTTTTTATTTTTTGTTGCACAGTTGCTTATCCTTTGCACTCGCAGGAGGGATTTGTGCACATCTAAGCATCAGAAATGTTCAAAGTCACCAAACGTTTTGACTTTGACTGCAGCAAGAAAATAAACCTACTCAGTCACAAATTCAGCACATCTACATCTAAGAAGAATTTCTATAAAAGAAGATAAAACTACCTCTGAATAAAGGTTAAAGGAACACAGTGAACTAACACCGAACAAAGCAGCTGTTAAAAAAAAAAAAAATCAACGTGAAAAGTGTTGCACTAATTACACAAAACAAGCTCTCCTGGGGATGTATAGGATAAGAGAGAGTATTCCATCAGCACTTACTAATGCCTCTCATGGGACCTATAGCATCACCATAATAACTCTCCAGTCCATTTATACCTGGGGCCCTTCACTGAAAGCTGTTTCAATCATTTATGGTAGCTGTTGTTTCAATTATCGCTCGAATCGTTCGTAGTCCATACATGACGTTTTGAATAATTAATCGTGATGATAACTGTTCCCGTTAAAGGTAGGCGCTCTGTTTTCTTCCTGCCTTGTTTATAAAGCCAAGCTCACTTTGATACTTCAGTGGGGTGATTCATCTTTTTGTTAATCTTTTTGGTGTGTGTCTACATGTGAATATATTGAAGTATGCTTTCACGCATAACTGAATGCCTGTTTCAGAATGTATGAGCACTGAAGTGTGGTAAGCATGTGTTTGATCATGCATGTTTGCATCTCTGCATCAGTGCACAATCATAGATCCTCTCTGTCTCCCTTGCTTTGTGTCACTGTGTACCTGTATGGTTGTGAACGCAGGTCTTGTGCATCTTGCCCATGAAGAGCTCCAGGCCGATGATGGCGTAGATGATGATGACGAAGAGGACCAGCAGGGCAATGTGGAGCAGAGGAACCATGGCTTTGATTATGGAGTTCAACACTACCTGTAAACCTGCAGCACAAATACAACGGTTAAGAATACATACACATATATATTTTTTATATATCAACAAACAATACTTATATTCATATTTAGAAATATTTGTTTATGCTACACTGGTTACTTGCACACAACATGTATGTATGTATTTGCATTGATTTTTTTTCCATATATATCTGGACTTGCACTGTTTTTTAATGTACATTTTTATATTCTATGCTTGCACTATTCTTTTTTCTGTGTATTTTTATACTTATGTTTGCACTGCTTTCTACATGTAATTTCTTTCTGTCTATCATGTGTGTATCTGAGTGTACTGCTGCTGACAACACTGGGAATTTCTCCTCTGTGAGATAAATAAAGGCTTATCTTATCTTTTATAAAGGTGGACACAAAATCATTTTTATAAATCATTCACTTTTCTCAAAAAAAAAAAAAATATGAGAGACCTACTTTCATTTAAAGCATCTGTAGTACATCATGTATGAGAACTGTTGCAACTAATCACCGTGCAAGCTCTTAAAAGTTGAATATTGTATCTGTTTGGAGGCTTTAATGTTCTTTCTATGTGTGATCATCCACTTTGAGACTTTAATGATTGTCTTTTTTCAGGGAAAACATAAAACATGGTAGTTTCAAAAGCAAACTTGCTCACAAGCAATGCACATTTCCAGTTAATTCTCTGAATGTTTTGATAGACAAAGGCTCAGAACCCTGAATACTAATAACTCACAAGAACTGCAGCAAGAATATGTTGCTGCTGAAAAGACTTTGTAATATGAAAGATAGCAGAAATTGAAATGTTTTGTCTTTGTGGGATAAAATGTGGGTTTATTTAACTGATTAATGTGTCAAGAAATGGAATAAAACACATAGTTTTGTGTGTACAGATTACATCACCTCATCATATGACTTCAGATTGTGTACATTTCATCTTGCTTGTAATGAATTCATCATCTTCGATAACCAGTGACTTACATATATTTATTCACCACAGAAGTGTCAGTGAAGTGTGAATTTTATACACTGTTACACCTTGACAAAGACAATCCTTCAGTAGTGTTATTTCTGCTGGATTTTAGTCAGAATGTATATCTTGCAGCTCAAGTGAAGCTATCTGATCTGTATGAATTTCTATTTGAGACAAGATGGGTGCACAATTATTTACACATAATTTGGTGAAGTATATGTGATCGCAAAGCCAATGTGGGTGGCATTAATGACGGAGGAATGCTTGGATTGATTCTGGTATTTGTTGATTACTTGGTCCTCCTGTCAGTTGTGAGAAATCAGTGTGGTTATGATGACTTGATCATAAACCCTGAACACACAGCTTCATTACGGAGTTCATTTACATATTATTATCTTTATAAATAATAAATTCTGCGGCGCGTGGCAACTGGAAGCGGTCTGTGTGCTAATCGGCTAGCAAACATGCTACTGATCAGTTGCCATGACACCGACTGAATACACATGCCCAGTGATGTTGGACAGGATTCAGTCTAAACACTGTGCAGCGCTCATACTTTTACAACAAACGACACAGTTCTGGCTGCACACTTGTGTCCTGTGCATTTGTTTGTGACTGTAATCCAAATGGACACACGCTGGTGCACACTTGCACAGCTTTCATCCACAGCGACTGTTCCTTTTGTGTCTTCTAGCCTTCTGGATTATTGATTCCTTTAGTCACAACCTTAGACAACCTGACCGACAACTCATCCTGCTGCTCATAACGTCTACATTTCTGACAACAGGACAAGAGGACTCTGTGTGGTGTGTGGGGATGTGTGTGCGAGTACATTTATGTGTCACTGAGCACATATATGTGACATCAAATACCAATATCAGCTGCAATCTGTGGTTCATTTTCCCCACCATAACCAACAGCCAGTCACACCTGAGCCCCAGAGCATTCGTCCATTCTTTCTCTTTCTTTCTTTCTTTCTTTCTTTCTGTCTTTCTTTCTTTCTTTCTTTCTTTCTTTCTTTCTTTCTTTCTTTCTCTCTCTCTCTCAGTACTTACTCGGTACTCCAGAGACCAGTCTGAGTGGTCTGAGTACTCTGAATGCTCTCAGAGCCTTGACATCGAAGCCCGCTGCCTTCCCTCCAATAGGAGTGGCCCCGTCCCCCTTCGTGGCCTGCTCCAAGATCGCGCTGAATAACCTGCAACAGAAAGCGATGACTTCAATAACCATCGTTATCAGGTTGACATCCCATTTCCACATCCTAGAGAATATCTGAGAGAGAAAAAACAATAAAAATGATACAGACATGCAGGGATATAACATAAAAAGTGATGAATATCTGTAATCGATAGCTCCATTTTCCATTTCGTCTTACTGAACCACCTACGTCATCTCCAACAGAATTCATAAAACAGCAACAGTGTTGTAATTGTAGACATTAACCTAGTTTAGCACTGGGGTTTTTAAAAGTTATGGGAATGGTGAAGACATCTGCCCTGTTTCGCTAGGTGTTTTTTGGAGTGATCTCAACAGTAGAAAATAAAACAGCTTAATTAGTAACACAACAAGAGAAAGTGTTTCTTCTGTTCCCTCTGTCTTTCACTGATAAGGAAATGTGAGACATTCGGCTTTACTGATTTGACAGTCAGCTCAACAGAAGACTGTGCATGACTGCAGTGAAGGGATCAGTCTTTAAAATGTGCTTATAAGTGAGCGTGTGTGTGTCTGTGTGTGTCTGTGTGCACAACACATATCGGATGTTGAGGTGAAACCAGCCCTGGTTTCTCTGGTGTTCTCCTCCCGTTGGATGCATTGTCTGATTGCTGGGTCTTTCTCTTCCCAGATGCAACAAAACTGATTTACTTTTCTTGGAATGTTGTTTTTACTGGCTTTGTATGGAATAGTGTAGAATCACAGGGATGTGCTGCTTTGCCCAAAGGAAGTGGGTTCTGTTTTGTCTTCACTGATTTATCTGCTGACAATTAAAGAGCTTGCTGCCTTGTCAAAAACCTGGATATTAAGGCTAAAAATGACCAACAACTTGGATGTTAATGCATTCAAGGTTCAAAAACCAAGATGTTAATGTCCCAGAGTATTAAATGAATCTACTAATGTGTCAAAACCTGATATTAATGGACTAAACAGCTGAAAAACTCAGATAATAATGTACCAAAGTGTGAAAAACTCAAAGACACATAAATAGAAAGTGTCAAAAAAATTAAAATATGTATGATAGCCCATTAAAGTGACACTGGTAGTAATAATAATAATAATAATAACTGATTAGATTTATATTGCGCTTTTCTTACTCAAGGAGTCACTCAAAGCGCATACAATGGATCGTCAATTATTCATTCACACACATTCATACCGGTGGTGGTAGCTACGATTGAGGCGTGGCTGCCATTCTGCCCCTCCGACCACCACCTCAAATAATCCATTCATCTGCATTCACACCAATCAAGGTGGGTGAGGTGTCTTGCCTAAGGACACAACGACCATGACACAGGTTACAGGGCGGAATCAGACTGCCGACCTTCCAATCAATTCAATTCAATTTTATTTGTATAGCGCATATTTACAACAACAAGTCATCTCATAGCGCTTAAAATCACTGACCGACTCGCTCTACCGTCTGAGCCACAGCCGCCCACACACTGGTTACCTGTGGCAGGTAGACATTCATGATCAAAGGAGTTTCACTGCAGTTTTTCAGAGCGATTCTCTTTCTGGAATCAGAGTGAAACCACTCCCAGAACCAGTCTGTCCAGTGTTTCTTTGTTTCCTCCTTCTGACCTTTGAACTGGGTGGAACCAACATGTGGTGACCAGAGAGCTGACTGGCTCAGACTGGTTTATCTAGTTTCACCTCTATAAAAGCAGAAACTCACTCAGTCGCTGCTCATACGAGAAAATGGCTCTGAGAGGATCGAACCTGACTTTAGAGAACATTTCTTGTTCCATCTGTTTGGATCTGCTGAAGAATCCGGTGACTACTTTCTGTGGACACAGCTACTGTCTGAAATGTATTAAAGCCCACTGGAATACAGAGGACGGTAAGGGAATCTACAGCTGCCCTCAGTGCAGGAAGACCTTCAAACCGAGGCCTGACCTAAGGAAAAACGTCCTACTAACAGAGTTAGTAGAGGAGCTGAAGACGACTGGACTCCAAGCTGCTGATCACTGCTATGCTGGAGCTGAAGATGTGGCCTGTGATGTCTGCACTGGGAGGAAGAGGAAGGCTGTCAAGTCCTGTCTGGTCTGTCTGGTCTCCTACTGTGACAACCACCTTCAGCCTCACTATGAGGCTCCAGCTTTTAAGAAACACCAGCTGGTGGAGCCCTCCAAGAACCTCCAGCAGAACATCTGCTCTCATCATGATGAGGTGATGGAGATGTTCTGTCGCACTGATCAGCAGCTGATCTGTTGTCTCTGCTCTATTGGGGAACATAGAGGCCATAAAATAGTCTCAGCTGCAGCAGAAAAGAAGCTGGAGGAGACTCAACTGATCATCCATCAGAGAATCCAGGACAGAGAGAAAGATGTGAAGCTGCTTCAACAGGAGCTGGAGGCCATCAATGTCTCTGCTGATAAAACAGTGGAGGACAGTGAGGAGATGTTCACCCAGATGATCCGTCTGATCCAGAAGAGAAGCTCTGAGGTGAAGCAGCAGATCAGATCCCAGCAGGAGGCTGAAGTGAGTCGAGTCCAAGAGCTGGAGGAGAAGCTGCAGCAGGAGATCAGTGATCTGAAGAGGAAAGACGCTGAGCTGAAGCAGCTCTTAGAGACACCACATCACAGCCAGCTGCTCCACAACCACCCCTCAGTGTCAGCACTCAGTGAGTCCACACACTTATCCAGCATCAGCACCCGTCCTCTGAGACACTTTGAGGACGTGACAGCAGCTGTGGAAGCGTTCAGAGATCTACTACAGGACGTTTTGAGGGACGCATGGACAACCATCTCACTGGCCATCACTGACGTGGATGTTTTACTGTCAGAACCAACAACCAGAGCTGGATTCTTAGAATATTCACAAGAAATCACTCTGGATCCAAACACAGCACACAGACGACTGGTATTATCTGATGGGAACAGAAAAGTAGAACGTTTGAACCAACCTCAGTCTCATTCTCATCATCCAGACAGATTCACTGACTGGATTCAGGTTCTGAGTAAAGAGAGTCTGACTGGACGTTGTTACTGGGAGGTGGAGTGGAGAGGAGATCGAGCTCATGTAGCAGTTTCATACAAGAACATCAGCAAAACAGGGCGTTCATTTGAATGTGCATTAGGAGACAATGACAAATCCTGGTCTTTATTTTGTTCCACCAAGAGCTGTGCATTTCTGTACAACAAAACAAAAACTCCCGTCTCAGGTGGTCCTTCCTCCAGAGTAGGAGTTTACTTGGATCACAGAGCAGGGATTCTGTCCTTCTACAGGGTCTCTGACACCATGACTCTCCTCCACAGAGTCCAAACCTCTTTCACTCAGCCGCTACATGTTGGAGTTGCACTGTTTAGTACTGGAGACACTTTAAAGTTCATTAACCCTGAATAGACTGAAATGTTAAGGAGCAGCTGGTTAAGATGTTTGAGTTTCAGTCTCACTGTACACTGTAAACCACCACGACTTGTTTCATAACTGTCTGTTTTTAAAAACTATTTACTGTTTGTAGTAAAACGAGAGTAAAAAGTATTGTGTACATGTGAGCGGTGAAATAAAGAAAACAGGCAAAAAATGTAAAAATCTGTATTTTTACAATCAGTAATTTGTTCTTGTTCTACAACTGACAATAAAATTACAGCTTTCACTGTGTCTCTGTGTCTTGTCACTGTGTTTTTCACTGAATCAGCAGAAAACCTATAGTTTTCAGAGCAATTTACTGTTATTTTATAGATTTTCTGTTTTGTTGAGTTACAGAAAATAACTGTTAAAGTCAGAAAAAAATAGATATTAATCAACTAAGTGTGAAAAAAACTTTGATTTTTAATGTACTATAGTCTCTAATCCTGTTATATTAATCAAGGAAGTGTGAAAAACTTTGATTTTAATGTACTTTAGAATCGAATAACTCACATCTAATACTATGTCATGCCACACAACATTTCTTGTCTCTAGTACTTAAAACATGACGGAACCAGATCATATCAGAGCCAGGAACTATAAAAACAGAGAGAATTGCTGGATTTAAATATTCTAATGGTTTAAAAACAAACTGTTTGCATCAACTGGATGCTGTAAGAAACTAAACTAACTGAAATCCATCATGTGGCAGAAATTCAGGGAGTTTTTGACTGAACTGGGGTGAACTGCAGGCTTTGCTTAGAAAAAAGCAGAGAGGAGGCAAGTGCAAACAAAATAAACAATATAAGTATTTAAATATCTGTATAATTTTTCTAATTTATATTTGGCATTATAAGGTGGTATAGAGATGCAAGACTTTACATTACAGTGACAAATGTGCCACAAGGGTTTAAACAGTTGATAAGAGCAAAAGCATCTGGCTTTAAGCTGAGGCCTTGCACAAATATCTACTTGGGTAAGAACTTGTCACAGTTAACAATACAATAGATGGGCACTGGTCAAAATATGTCAATGTCTTCTGTCCATATGCTTTGGTGCAGTTTTGGTGTTTTTCTAACTTTGCATTTAAAAAAAACTCATAGATACATGCAATTTGGCTTTATGGAGACACAAGCCAATAAGGTTGGGAACCACTGTTTTGTAGTAGCTGCAGTAGTTAAATGTCCCATCCTCTTTCAGCATGGCACTCGCACACAGCGAGATGAAGCCATATTTTCTCAGTTTGGTCTGCAAG
The DNA here is from genome assembly GCF_000690725.1 of Stegastes partitus. Classification (NCBI taxonomy): domain Eukaryota; kingdom Metazoa; phylum Chordata; class Actinopteri; family Pomacentridae; genus Stegastes; species Stegastes partitus. The sequence goes on from NW_007579145.1 coordinate 71,707, forward strand.
AACTTGGGATGAATTACAGCGCTGACTGTGGGCCAGGCATTATCACTCAAACATCAGTGGCGACCTCACTGTTGCTCTCATGTCTGAATCGGAGCAAATCCCACCAGCTGGCTTCCAAAATCTTGTGGAAAACCTTCCCAGAAGTGTGGAGGCTTTCGCAGCAGTTTATTAATGCGCATGGATTTTAGGTTTAAGCTGATCAGCAATCGCATTTCAATCTTCAGGTGTCCACAGTATATTTCTCTGTACACTGTAACAAGACAAAGCAAGCACAAACGCATCATAATGGAAATATAATCTCCAATAAAGGGCTAAATATGTTTTTATGCCGTTGCCTTTTGTTAGCTATTATCCCCTATGAAATTATTTACAGATATTTCTTTGGTGCAAGTAGCTTGCAAGCTGGAATTTATGTACGTCCAGCTGAGCTTATCATTCTCCCCTTCCTCTCTCTGTCTCTCCGAGATCCTTTAGAAATCACCATACAATACCATTTTCCAGCTAGCGTGGCTCAAAGGCCAGTCAGTAGCGCGTTAGTCATGGAGAATTATCAATTAGCACAGATGAAATGGCCACTTGAAAAGGCCTCTCAAAACATATCGCCCTCTCTCTCCCTCTCACGCTCTCTCTCAGCCTCTCTATTTCGCACTACCTCCCTCTCAATTTGATTAACTCTCTCTCTCTCTGCGTTTCTCGCTCTCTCTCGGTGGGAAACAGCCTTTGAAACAGAGTATGAAGAGCACGTCAAGGATCCACAATTTTGCACCACCAGCATTTTACCCGGCATGCTTTTTTTGTTGTTGTGGGGTGTTAAATTATAATTAGAGCCTATGAGTGTGGCGTGACAGAATGGCTTGTGTACATTCAGAGCTATAGATAGTTGCAATGGTGTACATTCATAAAGATAACACAAGCTGTGAGGCGTCACAGAAGTCAAAATGGCAACTTCAGCACACTTTCTTAAAAAGATAATCATTTAATTATTTTCAACTCAGAACTGCTACTGATTCTAATCGTTAATTAATGTACAGATTACTTTCAACAACTTATTGGTTTTTAATTAATGAAATGTTCTTCAAAACAACAAAACTGTTCATAAAGTCACGTCTTTAAAATAGCTGCTTCTGTCTGACAAGAGTTCAGTGTCTAAAGATATAAAATTTAAGTCTGGAATAAATTAAATCTGACAGTTTTGCTGTCAATGTAAATGAGTTTAAATGATTGTCTGCTTTACTACACTTTTGAAATGATAATATAGCTCCCCCTGCCAACCTGTGGAGCTTACATCCATGTTTGTTCAGACCTGTTTATTAAGTATATGCAGTGAAGACAAGGAATTTAACAGGAGGGCACCTTTGTTTAGCATCACCAAATCAGTCATCTGACCAAATGTGAAATATAGTCACAATCTTCCCCTCTGTTCCTGAGCTGTGATGTTGAATTAGAAAAGTGTTTTTGAAGAACAGTATGATAGTTGACCTCCTAGTTTAGTCGTAGCAACTGGACTTGCTTGAGGTTCTTGAAGACGTTTCACCTCTCATCCAAGAGGCTTCATCAGTTCTGACTGAGTAGTTGGAGGTCCAGATACTTCTATTCTAAGAGAATATAATAGATACAAGTATCTGGACCTCCAACTAGTCAGTCAGAACTCATGAAGCCTCTTGGATGAGAGGTGAAACGTCTTCAAGAACCTCAAGCAAGTCCAGCTGCTACGACTAAACTACAAGAATAACCATGACCTGGATGACTGAGAATCTTCACATATGATAGCTGACCTTTGACCTTTTGGATACGAAATGTTATCACAACATCATTTATCTTATTAGTCATGTGTGTGAAATGTTCTCATAATTAGTGCAAGAATTCTTAAGTTGTGGTCAAAAACATGCGTTATGACATCCCAGTGAACTCAGTCTTTGACCATCAAAATCTAATCAGTTCATCCAACTGAAAGCTTGTGCCAGATTTCAAGAAAATCCCTCAATGCTTTCAAGAAATATCACATTGACAAAACTGGGATGGATAAACCTACTCATTGATGGGTGCATGTAGTTAAACATAATGCTGACATAATGACTGCTGCGAGCATGAAGGCATAAAAAGCAGAACTGGTAAACAGGGTGGAAAAGAAATAAAAGCAGGATTAGGAAGCCGATAAAACAATACATGTGTGGGTAAAGAAAAGTGAAAAAAAAAAGACGAAGAGATGAAGAACTAGGACGATGTAAAGCAGAGACTAAAGAAAGAGTCCATATAGTGGCTGTTCATATGTACACATGTACACAGCCAGTTAGCTCACTGAACCTTCACTAATAACCTCTTAGGTACATGTCAGCAAGAGGAGCATCAGTGTGTGTGTGTGTGTGTGCGCGTGCATGTCTGTGTGTGTGTGCATAGATGTGTGCATGCATGTGTGTGAGGGTGCATGAGTCTCTGATGGCTGCTCAGCACCAGGTACAAGCTCTTTCAGCCATATGGCAACTATTCCAGAGGGAGCGAACCCTTGTCACTTCTGATCTATGCACACAGACACACACACACACACACACACTCACACACTCACAGGCTGGCAGTTAGGGACATGCAAGCACTCCTTCATGTACACAGAGATACAGTGCTGTCACAGGTGAACAGGTCCTGGATCTGTGTATCCTCTCTGATTTTTAGATTTAATTATTAAAAAAATAAAAATAAAAAAATCATCTTTCTGTTTATATCGATGGCAAGTTCCAATTTGAGTTTAGATTCTCAGTCATCCAGGTGATGGAGCTCCAGGAAAAAGAAGCAACTGGACTTCTCTTGAAGGTTCTTGAAGACTGACATGAAGCTGAGAGGTGAAACATCTTCAAGAACCTAAAATAGAAGTCGAGTTGCTTTTTTTTTATTATTTGAAGCTCCAAGGACCATATATGAATCTTTTTTAAACTGTAATTTTATGGTTCCTATCATGAGCATTTGTAGTAAACTGGATGCAAACTATTTACAGTAAGAGATCACTTGCATAAAACCTGTAAACAAGAGTTGTTTCAAATGCTTTTACCATTTTTTCTGGTGAGACTCTTTTTACTGGTAATTAATTCAGAATGGATAATGTCTTGCTTATTTTGGCTATGTGAAACAGAGGGGAAAAAAAGGAAAACTGCACAATTTAAGTAAGGAAAATTGGATTAAAACCCTGGAGAAGTCTTGGGAGGTCATCCAGGTTCAATCTCCCAAAACAACAAGCACCAACCCTCCTGAAGTCCTTGAGCAAGACACTGAACCCTGCCAATTCTAGAGCTGTGGCTTCTTTCTGACCCTCTGAACTCCCTTTGGCGAGGCTGCAAGCAAAATACAATTTGCTTGCAGGAATCAATACAGTATTATTGCACATTAAAATATGCTGCATCACAATAAGAGCCACAAGTCAAATGGAGACAGTAAGAGACAGAAACAGAGAGAGACAGACAGAGAGGGTAGATAACAGCATAAGAGTGGTAAAGGTTGTGTTTATGCCAGGGGCACTGGCACCATGTTGTCAGCCGATGGTGTGTGTGTCTGTTTATGGGACCAGGCCAACCATGCTCAGTTAGTGATGGCTAATGTGAGTGAACACTTGACTGGCAATGAACAAGATGCACCGAGTGTGTGTGTGTGTGTGTGTGTGTGTGTGTGTGTGTGTGTGTGTGTGTTGGTGCATTCGCAGAGCCCTTCCTTCAGGCTGAGGGGCGCTTTCTTGTGCTCCCTCTACCCCAGACACACACACGCACACATATGCACAAATGCACATGCACACACGCACACACACGGTCAATTAGACCATTTTTAAAGCATTAATGTAACTGTCAGGTCCACTGGCTATAGCACCATTACCCCAACACAACACTGTACACAAAGCACAGCTGGCAGGCACACTATGCATGTAGGCACACACAGAGACGCACACACAAACACACACACACACACACACACACACACAGCATACAGGCAAAGGGGGTTTTAGCAGATGGGCTATGTTGCTGAGTTGCAGATAAAGAAAAAACAGACCAGAGCTTTGCTATCAGCATCTCACAAGCTAATCAGTTTAAGCTTCACCAATACACTGTAGGCCAAAGTTTACTGCAGCTTCAACGCAGATTCATGGAAACTAAAGGAAGCCTTGTTTATCACAATACTTATTTCAAAACTTATTGCATAGTCGTTGTGTGGTTATCTTCACTTACACACTACACATACTGAGATATTATTCATATAGAAACACAGTTTACATTGCATGCCAGTAGGTTTGACTTCCTGAGTGTGTTCTTCTTTTACTGCAGTCAGATCTTTTATAGTTTCCTGCAATGCTAAATGAGTGTATGGTTGGGACTCATTTCTTTCTAAAATCAAGTGAAAAAAATCCATCAAATACAAGAGAAAATATCAGAACTGTCTTGTCTCTACTCTGCAAAGTAAAGGAGTTGAAGTGAAATGCGATCTTCCTTTAATTTTGAGAGATGAGTGCACTGTGAGTATCGCTGGCTGCCAATTGTCTTGGCTATACTTTCATTTGTTGACAGTAATTACACCAAGGTGCTATAATTAATTTGCCAATGATGTGCTGATGTTCAAAAGTGTCAGGTAGCACTTGAAACAGACTGTGAATTTGCCACTGTGCGAGACTTGCTACCTTTGCCGTTTCCGCGATCAAACTTTTCGGCGTGATTTCATTTCACTCACCCTACAACTACGATGATGAAGTCGAGCAAATTCCAGCCGTTCCTCAGGTAGGCGTTGGGATGGAAGAGCAGGCCGTAGGCTATTACCTTCAGGAACGCCTCCACCGTGAAAATGATGAGGAACAGGTACTCCACACGCTCCTGTGGAGACACAAACATGACAAGTCTGTTTATTTATCTGAGCAGCAGCATTGCAGGACAGTGTGACAGACAATAGGGATACGAGAAGGATAAAAACAAAGTCAATGAAAGAGTCAGATGATTATATATATATATATATATATATATTAAAAAATCCCTTTGCTATAAAGTTTGCTCATTATCACATGTGGATACATTTTCATTAAAGCTATCATTATTATGAAAAGTAAATTACTCCTAAACCTCCGATCCCTAAAACCCACCTGCTGGTTTGAAAATCATGCTATCTTTTTAAAAAATGGGCAAAGTTGCGCAATTTATCGTCGCTACAAACAGTAAAAACAGAAAGAATTGCTGGATTTTCACATTTCCAACAGTCCCTGATTGAATCATCAGACATGCCATTCTGCTGGAAAACCTGAACAAAGTTTAACATAATATTGTACAATACATAATATCACTGCAGCCACTTTATTCGACATGACTCTCCTTAGTGCAACCATAAAGTCAATAGTAACAGAGCTGCAACCAACAGTCACATGACAAAAAATCACAGTGTTTATGGTTGAACTGCAGGCTGCATTTACCCAAAGCATATGAGAGACAAGTATGGCAACAAATTCAAAATGTATAATATGTAGAGAGGGTTTATTTTCTGTTTTTGTTTTATTTTTTGTGTAGTTTGTGTTGTGCTGTTTCCGTGGAGGTGCAGGACTTTATATTGCAGAGAGAGTAAAAGAGTAAAAGTTAAGTAAAAGTGTGACAAATGAGCCAAAAAATAAATAAAAGCACCCAAACACACACACAAATACACACACACACAAACACAAACACACACATCAACTGCTTCGGGTACAGAAGGTTAACTACCGCTGCGCATGCATTCATTCACAATCATTTATTTTTCCCACACAAACACAGAAGACCTTGAATATGACTTGTGAGTCCTCGCAGTGCTGGCTGCTTACTCGCCTTCTCCTCTGAGTTTATCCGGCTGAACAAGATGTTCTGTTACTGTTTGTGTGGCTTCTGGCTTATGTGTGTGTGTGTGTGTGTTTAAGTGTGTGATTATTTATGTGTGAACTTGTATTTGTCTAACTTGTAATCGTGTACACAATCAAAGTATTCTGATTATTTAATCAAAGTGGTTCGCTTCCTGTCCTTCGAGGCTGCTGTCTGATGTGAGGGCCGCGTGCATTTGCACATGCATACACAAAAGCATGCATAGATGCACAAACAGACGCACACAAGCAGCATTTCTACTACAAAATTCCTTAGAGATTGTTGTCATAGTGATGACCTCCTGCCTAAGGGGGTCCTGGGAAATGTCCTCACGTGGCCCTCCAAGACGATCTCCATTATATAACTTTCTGATCATTGTGAAGTTGCAAACACTTCATCATCCACCTCATCATCTGCCATATTTTTTAAAAATCAAAGTTTCTAGCTAAACTGCGTTCAACACAACATGCAACACTTTTGTACAAATAAAAATATTCTATATCCAAAAGCAATATTTTGTCTTTGATTTCTGCCCCTCTGAGGTTTCAATTTTTTTCAATGTAAAAATATATTTATCTCCATCTATCAATCCATCTCAGTTCCTGCTCCTCCTCTTCTTCCTGCTGTTTTCCCATGGACACATGCACACAGAGGGCCAGAGGTTCGGGACACAAGGCCAGCCAGGTCTCACCAGGCTTTAGCCTCATCCCTGGGAAGAAGGAGCTGAACCTGAAGCGGGAGGGTCACAGCCAAAATAGCTTCACGAGTTCACTGAGTCAGCCTCTTGAAATGTAGGTAGAATGTCACAAAGGCCTTTTACAAGCACATACACAGTACCTGTGTGTTAAGAATGAAAAACAGAATATCAACCTCTTAGTCTGGCTGTGTTAAGGTCGTCTTCAGAGGCAAATAAGAAAGTATATGAAGACTAGGTAACTCCTTGTAGCTTCAATAACATTCATAACCTAAATGTATGCAACTAAACACAAATGTATTAGTGCTCCAGGAGAATAAGATGCTGTGGTAACGACAATGACAACTTATTTTCAATATTACGTATTTTCCTATAGTTACTAAAGTTTTTTTTCTAAATGCACTATTTATTTGATTGTTGACCATTTTGGAAAACAGTAGAATGAGGCTATTAAGCCCTATAAACTCTACTGTTGACATCGGCATTCTGCTCAAGGAAGAATAACACAAAATGTCAACGCTAACGGCAAATCATTGCTGGAAAACGCGTAAAAATACTATTCTTTAAATATGCCGAACGTTTACCATTAAGTTGAATTTCCTGTCAGATGTGTTTTAATCAAATGTGCAGTCTTTATCTGCTAAAATGCTGCTTTAGTGAAAACGCTGTGTTAGTTTTGGATGAGCTCGAGTATACAATGACTGCATTAAGATGTGCTGTTAAGGCTGATGTGAGTGTAAAGCAGGTCCAGCTAAACAAACAAGCGCTCAGAATGGAGAAAGACGATATCGTACAAGCAGCTACACACACACACACACACACACACACACACACACACACACATCCAGGATCATGGGAATTAGTCATTCATGTAACCACAGCTCTGACATGACTGCTGTCCGTCCACTGTCCTGTTTGCACCACAAACTTCCTTTACAGGGTTTGATGAGTGTTTCATTTGGTTTTTCAGTGCGCTGCATCAAATCTGTCTCAAAAATCAGAGCTGACACCAGATTACAACTGTCAGATATTGATAAACAACTCAAGCTTTGATTGTTTTTTTTTTTGGTTCCTAATGATGCCATTATCATATAAAGTGCGATTTGGAAGTGTTTTCCCACACTTAGAAAAGCATCTTGACAGTGGAGGAAGTGACATGAATTCTAATTCGGAGGATTTGCACGCTTTGAAAGACAGACAACTTGAAAGGCAAGTTGATTTTTAGGCCAGGGGATTCTGCACCTGAACCGTCTGCTCAGAAAGCTGCCTTAAACTTGTTTGGTTTATTCGCTCCCCGTCTCCGCAACCTCCCGCTCATTGCAATTCAAGTCCATCCAGTGTATCTTTATTGGCACAAGAAGCTTAAAGATAAAGATCAAGATTTTCACATTAAACACCTGTCTTCTTTTTCCTCTGTTGTGTGTGTGTATCAATTTCACAGCCTGTAGAGTAGATTTTTAAATTATTTTTTTTTACATTCATCATCTGTACTGCAGACCCTCCACCACACTGTGAGTATTAGTAGTCTACGCGGAAGTAATTAATCTCACACACACATATCCTCCCTCTCAAAAGCTCTTTATCACTCTCTCTCTCTCAGACAGATACACACACCCGGGCAGTGTATCTGCCGGTGACAGGCAGACAGTGCGGCGCTCAGAAGAATAAAACAAAGAAAAACATCTGGTAGGAACAGCTTAGCCTGACACACACACAAAAACACACACACGCTTCCCTTCCTCCTTCGCTTCCATTCATACAGACCCATAAAGGGCGAAATCCATAAGGGGCACGGCTAATTTGGTTAGGGACTGGAAAGAAATGAGAGAGAAAAGATGAGAGACTGCGAGCGATGAGGAGCGCAAAGGAAGAGAGGCAGACTAAAGAGACGGAGAGAGAGGGAAAAGAAGGCAGACGGAATGACCGAAAGGTGAGTATGTGGGAGCAATAATTCAGTTAACTGTGATAGGTCAACCAAACCACCTATCCATCAACTGGGCCAATCAGATTATAGTATCGACATCCGACCATACAGCGGACGATGTTTCCATTTGCGATGACCTTCTGTGTTTGTGTGTGTGCTGCAAGACAGGATTAGCCATTAAGCTGCTTTTGAAAGATCCCACAGACACATCATAGCCCGTGCGTCTACGTATGTGTGTAGCTTTCAAGCAGTTTTCTACAGATCAAGAAGAACACAAGAAGGGGGGGAAAAAAACCCACCTTAAAGAGACTGCACCAACAATTCAACCATGAAAGCAGCAGGAGTGCATTGATGACAACATTCTTGTTTCCAAACTTGTTTACCACAGCACATGCAAGTGTAGTCACGAAGAGGTAAAAAAACAAACGTAGGTGTTCAATTCAGTCATTAACTGACGTTACTATATAGAAACAGAAATATGTTTTCACTCTGACATGAAAGAGTCTTTTTTTTTTGCAAATTCTTGTCAGAAAGCTGCACTGACCATAATTCAACATTAAATAACAATACAGGGGATAACTTTCAAGCTGGGTGGAATATTTTTTCATGTAGGACCTGCTCACGATCTTTAAATATATCTGGTGAGTGCAGTATCATCATCATATCCAAATACCACAATTATGAAAAGCAGATGAAGTTGTAAAGGAAATATTCTAGGAATGAAGTGTGTTAAGGTATATGCACCACGTCTTCATGAGATTTGAACCAACAACCACGTCTTCCCCAACTAAAGCCGACCCCCAGCTCATGTGAAGCTGTAACTGCTGGTAAATTCAACTCCTCTGACACTTGATAAAGTTGTGGACAACCCTCACACACTTCTTTCTCACTAATTGTTAACTCTTTGTCTCCTGGTTCTTTTTCTCTCCCCCACTTCCTGTTTCTCCATCTCCTCCCTCTCTTCTGCGTCTTCACCTCCTCTCTCTTTCTTCCCCTCATCTCTCTTTCTCTCTATCTCTGTGGGTGCCAACCAGAAGTTTCCATAGAGACCAAGATGGGTTTCGACGTTACCATGGAAACTGTGGGCTGCAGCAGCAGCGGCAGTAGCAGACTTTCTTTCTCTCTGTTACACACACGCAAACACACACACACACACACAGATGACACTGATCAGTACTGTACCAAGAATATCCACAGTACATGGTCCTAATTACTACTCTTCTGTCAGCATCCCATTGTGCGTCTGTGTGCATGTGTGTCTATGCCAACCACTGTGTGTGCTTTTGTTTACGTGGGAAACTGTGTGCTTCTCTGATGGTCTGTGTCATATACCTACTCGCCACTTACCACCAGTTGATTGCACTGAAGTTAACGTGAAACTTTAGTGTGTCATCCTGTTATTCTGCACATGCCTTTGGTCTGCAATATAGTTTCTACATCTACAAAACAACACAGTTTATCAAACAACATCTGCAGTATAATAAAATACTTGGTCTATAAAACTGAAGCAATTTGGTAGCAGAGCTGCAAGTAACTTTGTGTCAATCATTTTCTTGATTAATCGATGAGTTGTTGGGTTTGTAAGACGTCAAAAAGTGGTGAAAAATGTTTGTTGTGTTTTCCAAAGCCCAAGACAACATCCTTAAATGTCTGACTTTGTCAGCAACTCAAAGACTCTGTAAAGTTTACTGTCATGGGAGTAGAGTAACCAGAAAATATTCCCTTATAGGAGGCTGGAATCAGAGAACTTTACTTTTTCTTATTTAACTTAAAATATTTTTTTAAACCAATTAATTAATTATCATAGTTGCCAATTACCTAACTGATTAATCATTTCAACTATATTTGGCAGCAGACTAACAACTGCAAGAGCTTCAGTAAATGCTGTAGTATCATCTTTATTTCCACAAATTGACCTGCTAATACACAAAGTAGAAAAATGACTGCAAAGGCAGATGTAAACAGCTTTTGTGACATGCACAATAGATAGAAAAAGGGTAAACTTATAATAATGACAACATTCATTTTCCTCCAAGGAGCTCCTTTTAATTGCGTTTGAATTTTGAAGTTAAGTCGTGCTTTTGTTCTTGTTGTGTCTTTTTTTTCTATCATCTATTTTAAAAGGACTTACAATCAAAGGAACAGCTGTCGATTGATAATGTCACACCACCTGTCACCGTCTCATTACTTAACAGACTTTTTGTTGTGTAGAAAGTAAGCGAGTTCACCCCGGCTAACAGCCACAAAGAGAAAAATTAAACTTTCCATCCCTGCCCTTTGCCCTGCACCAGCGGCGTTCAGTTATCGTCTTTCCATAGTCACTCAGCAGAAGGAAACACTCTTGTACTACTGAGTTTGTATTAAGAAAGGTTTTTAAAGCAGTGCTGAACTTTGATAGCACCTTGGGTTGTAAAACCTGATATATTGTCAATCATCGTTGTCAGCTGCGGCACTCTGAGTGGAAAATAGAAAAGCATTTTCTACTCTCTCCACTCACTGTCAGTGCCTGGTGAAACCAGTCTCAGTGATTAAATAAAGTAGAAATAAACAGGAAAAAGTATGAACAGAGCATGCTCTGACACATTCTACACGTTTCTGTAACAAAAGGCTTAAACTATTACTCTACCTACATTATGCCAGAAAGTTACCTCTGAACTTGTGGGCTTAAAAGGATCATTATGTCTAAA
>NW_007579145.1:83491-124215 GCF_000690725.1 Stegastes partitus
CTGAACAAAAAAATACCTCATTTTATACTAATTGCCCGCTTTTGAATGAGTCTGTCTTATCTCACACCTCTTGAGGTTCTCTTTGAATGACATTGCTGAGCAGCAACACATCCAACACATGCTATGAACATACCAGCAACACATGTTCAACATGAGTGTCATTACCAGACTTAAGCTCCAATCCGTGGGCCTCTGGATAAGGATTAAGTTAGATTAAAGACTACACTTGTGTCTGTGCACATGAGAGAGAAAGACATGGAAAGATTGCTTCGTGGTCATCAGTGACCTCTGACCCTTGAAAGATCACCTTAAACAGTGGACTGGGACGCACACACGCATACAACCACTCACACGGCCATGGACTATGCTCTGGCAACCAACACATCCCCATGCCGTCTTACGGCTTACAGTAGTGTAGCTGATGAACTTTTGTCTGTGATTGCAAACCAGAGTGAAAATATTGTAAAAACAAACCCTGTTTTTAAATTTGACTGCATTAATGTGGACCCATATTAAATCATCTTTTGTTTCCTGCAGCATTCTGAATATCAAAGTTTACAGAAAGACAAAAAACTCCTGTTTCCAGGCAACTGGCACAGTAGCTACTAGATGAACACAGCAAGCAAGAAAGAAAGAAAGAAAGAAAGACAAATGGAGAGTCTATTTGCGTGCATGTGACAAAAGTCTTGACACACAATCTGTCTGTGGCTCTTGATCATCAACTAGTGTGAGTCTTGTGTCTAATGTGATAAAAATGACTCACATTTGTCTTTCCATAACAGTTTTTACAGATGACATGCTATGTCCTCTCAGGCTGATCTATGAAGCTGATGATAGCTGTCAGCTGTAGCTTTTGTGTAATTTTCAAGGGCAACCTTTAGAGAAGACGTGACTTAATGCGAAGCGATTCTTCGAGATTGGCTTGATGTGTCAGGATTTAAAGATAAATGTTGGGGCAGATCGAGACATTTCACAACTCTTACATACTAACTACCGGTAGACACAGGGAGAAGCATGTCACATCATCTATCTCAGTTTGTCTTTGCCTCATGCAGTAAATGTCACGTTAGTTCTTTCTTCCTTCGTCAATTCATCTTACTTTCACACACAGGGAGGATAAACCCTGTCAATAAACGTAGTCCCAGCTGACATGTCTCTGAGATAACAGACAGTAACCGGTCCACCATTTGGCTCTTACTTTTCAAAATGAATAATTAATTGATTCATTTAATTTCTTCAGCTGCCTCTAGTGCTCTGGTTTACGAGGTCTGAAGCCTATCCCAGCATGCACTAGGAGGGAAAAATTGGGAAAGACCCTGGACAGATCACCAGTCACTCCTAAAGGCTAACGTACAAGTAAACTGAGCCTTACATCTGTGGAGGTGACAGAGCCGAGTTAAAGTCAAACTGACCCGTGTGTCTTTGACTGGGGTAGGACGGTAAAACAAACATCAAAAATAGTCTGCAAACACAGACTGAAGTGTGGAAAACAGGAGACAATATTTAGAACATAGTGAAAAAGAGAGAAGAGGGAATTGAAAAAGAGAGCAAGAAAGATGTAGACGGAGGAGAAAGAGAAACAGAGTAATTGGTCTAAAAATAAAGGAACATGGGAGCATAAATCATCTAATATAGACAGCCAGTGTGTGTGTGTGTGTGTGTGTGTATTTTAGAGAGTGTGTGCACAAGCGTGTGAATGTATGTGTACACTAGCTGATGTCTGATGGGAGGTAACTGGTACCCTTGAGAGAGGAGAAGGAGGGAAAGAAAGCAGGAGACGGTGTAAAGAAAGCAGCATATGAGCAGAAGAAAAATGAAGAGACGGGAAATACGGTCTCCGATCATCCATCCACTCTAACGTACTCCTTTCGCCATTTCCCTCTCAATCGTAAAATGCTCCCTCTCCAGTTCTGCATTTTGTTGTGTGTGTATATATGTGTGTGTGTGTGTGTGTGCAGGCTGACTTATCACGACTTCTCCTGCCTCCTGCCTCACCACGCAGGGAGACAGATGCCGCACACACACACACACATACTGTGACAGTCCTGAATTCAGAATTCGTCTGCAGACACACACACACAGACTTTTGTACATGCAGGTGGACACACATGCATGCAAAGGTACAAATGAAGACAAAGTGAAGTGACATGTGAGCGCACAGATCACTGTAGTGCATTAAGATCAGAGGAGCTGCTGGTTGAAGTGACAGGACGAGATAGATTACTATACTGTGTAACTGGTTGCATGACTCACGGTGTGTGTGTGTGTGTGTGTGTGTTCATGTGAGTCATCTAATATGCCTCTTGAGTTGATCGTGCTGTTGTGACTCGCGAGGAAGACAGACAGACTGAAAGGTCTTATAGGATGACAAGAACATACAGCAGTATAGTGATACGCTATATTAAAACTGACATCATTATTCATCGGTTGCTCGCGAATGTCGTCCCGCTGGAGTTGCACTGGAAATACGACAATGTCACTTTCATTCAGTCGTCTGCAGGAATACAGTCCATACAGTACGAAGGAAATAAACCATCGGATTGTAAACTGAAACTATTTCACATGAATGTCTGACATTGGTTGTTGAGTCAAAACTGTTGTCTAATAACAACAATCAATGCTGATATGAGCATGTGTGAAACAGCAATGCTTGTTCTTTCATCTGTTGCCCTTTCCTCCATGTGCATTTCCTACAGTACTTCCCCTTTTCCGTCCACTCTCCCCTTGCTCTCCATCTCTTTATTCTCCTTTTTTGTCCATTAGTTTTTCTCCTCCAATCTCCTAATGTCTCTCTCTCTCTCTCTGTGCTCCCAATCAATTATCCTGTCTGCATAACAGGAGGATGCAGAAAGAGTGGGCTGAAGACACAGATAAATCATTGAAACAAATAAGTAAAGAGAACAGCATCGTGTCATTGTGCTATACTGCCATCAGCTGAAACGACCAATAAGAAAAAGATTGAGACTTTGCACGCAGTGAGAAGTCGAATGGCAGTCGAGAAATTACTATTACGGCATACCTAGAAATCTGTCCTCTAACAAGACAGGAGGCTGTAGTAAGTATTATTTGTGTATTTCTCTATAATTCTTTCTTAATTATCAAGAGTAGCTCCATTGTACCGCAGCCACTGCCTCAAAATTACAAATTACAAAGTGTGAAAATACTGCAGGATGGTTACTTATCTGTACAGTGTGAACATGCATGCACACAAGTACTTCAGAATCAACATCAAGGACCAAAAAACGAAACATTAAAGGTATTAAAACTCATCTTAAATGTCACACGAGATCCTAACTGGAAAAGCGACTCGACAAACCCATTGGTCACAATGGCAGCGGTACGGGAGCCACACACTCATACAGTGACAATGTGGGATGTGTGCTTGATGTGAGCAAGGACTGGATTTTGCCTTCTAGGTCTTTACCTACTGAGATCAAACATTGCATGAGTGTGTGTGTGCCCACAGATGTGCATGAGTCTGAGCCCCACTGTGTTGACATATGGTTTCCTCAGATATGATGCAGGATGGGCCAGTAACCAAGGGAGATGTTCAATGAAGTTGAGGCATATTTTGAACTTTAAATGACAGACCGTTTAAAACAGAAGCAGATTCGCCTGCTCAGGTTGAAATGCAAGCTGATGTTTACACATTTGGATGGAAACCAATAAATCTATGAATTTGTTTTTAAGATGAAATGAGGTCCACACAGCAGACATATCAGCTGCACAAATAACTTAATGTGTCAGATGTGGACAAATATATGCATAAATAAGAGGGAGGGCAGATAGGTTATGGAAGAAGATTTAAGACGAAGAAGAAGCCATTAGGTAATTAAGTTTAAAATGAAAAAGAAGGCAGAAAAAACAAAAATGTGTTTCCACTTTGCCATGGACACCCTGTGGGCAGCCTTAGGGATTTTTAAAGAGTTGCTTGGCCAGTCTTTCTTTCTTCCCTTCTTCCTTTCTTTCCACCCTAACAAGTAGGTAACTGTGATGCTACCAAGCTCGAGCAGCAGTCACACCCTCCGGAGAGGACTCGCCCCATGATGGTGAGGATTAGACCAGTGGGAAGGAGGACTAGTGGACACTCTAGAGCAGCGTCACATTTCCAAAGTCATTGGAGGTTAGAAGGACAATATGTGCGGCCACAAAGAAAGAGGGGAGCTTAACTTATTGTGCAAAATTAAAAAAGACCAGCATCTGATACCAGCTGTGGCATGGACAAACCATTAGAAATACAGCAGCACTGATTTGCACTAGAATCACCATGAAATATTGATTCACTACTTGTGAAACAGAATTACTTCCATGTCCTGCTTGTAGAGAGCAGGTTTCTCTGGGACGACAAATAAAAGAAGCCCTCAGCCTGTCTCCGTCTCCTTCTCTCTCTCTCTCTTTCCCTCTGTCAGTCTCTCTTGCTCTCTGTCCATGTTGAATTGCTCCTATCAGAACCAAACACACCACTCTATCTCCCCGCAGAGTGCTGCAAAAGCCTCGTCTGCGAATGTATGTGCGCGCGTTTTGTTAAGCGTTGCTCCATCATTCCTCCCCTGGTTAATGTCCAGCGGAGCGAGACCAGAGCACAACACAGTGAAAATGGAGAAACGGAGATACAACGGGACAGCGTCGATGTGCTTGTGTGTGTGTGTGTGTGTGTGTGTGTGTGTGTGTGTGTTGGCGAAAAAGAGGAAATAATACAGAGGTGGGAATCCATAGCTTTAAGAGCGCCGCAACTGATATGTCAATTATTTCTAATGGCAGCTGGAATCAATAACAATTCCCCACATAAACAGCGCATGGTTTAATTACAGGGTCCTTGAATGTGTGTTTTATAACAGGTGTCCTGTGTTACTGCAAATAAGTTGGACTGAACGACGTCTGATTTGCCAAAAGAGGAGCCGAGAATTCATTTAGCACTCATTTTGGGTCAGTGACCTGAAAAATAATCCAACATTTGCTTTACCTCTTTTTTGGTCTCCTCCAACTCTGGATGAAAATACTGGCTCTTTACCTTCTATTTGAACCAGTATGTTGGCAAGTTGGGTTTCTCAGAATGGTTTGCTGGAAGGAAATGAAAACTACTTGAGGTGGGACTGAACCAAACCATGAAAGTTACAGCTGGAAACCCAAAAACTGTGGCGAAAACAGCTAAAAAGCTCCATTGAGCTACAAGAAACTCCAGCTGGATGACAACTTTCTCTTGGCTAGACGTATAAACGTTTTTCAGATTCCCAGATCTTTTCAGATTTTTCCAATTTACAACATCACGAGTAAACTTCGATTTGACTGAAAAAAAAACAGCCCCCCTGACCTCCCAAATCCTTACTGATGAAATATGATTAAAGAGAAGAAAGCTTGTGTAGCTCTCCTACTGGGTGCCATAGCAATGTCACCATGACACCCAAACAGGATTAGCTGCTAACACCCACTCCCCTGCTGTTACCATAGTAGCACTGTTGAAACTGCGACCCACAAGCTATAAAAAGACAAACTAAACTTCAAGAAACCGAAAAGTGAAATAGAAAGTAATTAAGATAAGGTGGTGGAGGAGGAGGAGGAGGGGTGGGGGGGTGGGTTACCAACTCATCTCTTGTAGGTATTTAGCATATTTGATTTGATTAAAGCACATTTTAGCTGACAGGTCAAAAAGAGAAAGAGCAGGACAGGAGAGATAAAGGGAAAAGGCTGAGGAGGACTGTTAAAAAGGCTAACAGGGTTATTAATCAGGACAGAGAAGAACACAATTCATTTTTCTCTTTCTTCCTTCACTAATGAAACCTCAGCGGATCCGTCCTCACCTCGTCTCCTTTCACCCTCTGAACTGTCTTTGTATCATTCCTTCTCTCTGACTGTGAAATACAACCTCCATTGTTTTTCCTTTTATCAAACTGAGAAAAACACTGTTTCTTACTCCCTCACTTTAACATGTTTCCCTTTATCATATGACTTTAGATGGTTATTGAGTGGAGGGGTAATACAACCACACACGGTATGTAGGTGATCCAAACTAGTAAGGTGACACACACACACCAACATTATGGTTTTACAAGTAGTGTAATCAATGTTTTTTTTTAAAGACAACTTGGTTAATAGTAAGAACCAGGGAAATTCAATTTGCAACATTTCTGATATTTGCATGGATACAGACATCCAGTTATATTGACTGTAGGACGGGGAACACAGGCTGGTAGCATGCAGCTCTGAGGGACTGCTGCAGTGGAAAGGAGAGTGGAAGTATGACAACAAAAACAAAACACAGGAACACACACACACACAAAAAAGACATGGACACACCACAGGTAAGACTGTGAGATGGAAAGCGAGACATTGATAGTGAATATGCGGTACTTTTCTATTTAAGTAACAGTAATAAGGCTTTATAAAAAATAAAAATAAATCCAGGCAAGTGTCCAAACTCTAATATTTTCATTTTTTATGATATTAGGCAAAAAAGGTTAATCAAATGTAAGAATTGGTGTCAGTTCATTTTCCATCTGTCATTTAATCAACTGCTTGCACTGGATGCTTTGTGTTGTGCAACTCTTTCTTCTTGTTGTTTTTTTAATCTGTCTTTCAGAAAAGCGCAATTTGTCTCCGGATGTACGGAATTCAATATACATTCACAAGTAGACAAAGACGTTTCAACTATGTCTGAGACTGACATCTCATCAGTTAATCAACTGTATGCTTTGTACTGTCCTGTACTGTATACTTTGTGTTCTTTTTATATACTACTGCAACTTATACCTAAAACGTCAAAATGCTCCTTTATCCAATTTTTAAGATAAGGCCACTCTGTCCCCAGAAATAAGAATGCAATATCACAAACACATTCACAATTAGACGAGGATGTGGCAACCGTGCATGAGACAGACGGGAGTTCGAAAGAGCTTCGTGATACGATCGCAAGATGTGAAGAAGTGTTGGAGGAAACGGGCGAGAGGAGGCAGGGATGAGTGAACCTGCGGAGCATCGCACTAGTTTCGGCAGAGCACTGAAGTTGCACACGCCCTCAGCTGATCGGTATCAGCTGACTCAGTTTATATAATCTGACAAGCTCGCTCTCTCACTCTCCTCTGATCATTCATGCTGCTGCTGCTGTGACTGGTTATGCTGATTTATTCTCGGGCACCGCAGCATCATCCTGTTATGATTTCATACTAAACATAGATTGTGATAGCATCTCTTGCCTTGTATGAGTGCACTGGCTCTGTTTTGTGCATACCAGAGATGTTTATTGAGCTCCCTGCAGAATGTATCGCAAACTGTTTCCTCCTTTCCACCACGGTCTATCCTGCCATCTTCCTCCCTTCATTCCTCACCATATAACGGAAAAGCATCCACTAATGACAGCGGCCGAGAGCGACAGTACGTTCTGTTTTGAGGTGTTTGTGTGCACAGTATGGATTTGTCAGATCAAGCACAAAACAAAGCACACATGCGCCACCTACACATTCCCTTTCAGCTCAGTGGGGAACACAATGGATGTGGCTTGTGGCCCTGTGCAGACATGGCCATAATTAACCACATGAAAGACGCACAGACACACATGCACTTCTCATACATAACTCACTATCTCAGACCACACAGAAATTCGACTCCCACATTCTCCAGTCGGCGCGGCATAATTAAGGGATACCTCGGTTTGTGTTTGAAAGTGAGCGCGTGCATTTGCCGGCATCACAATTAAGGGATGCCTCCAGTGTGTGAACAAAGCGGAGGAGATGGCGAACAAGAGGAAAAGTGAGACAAGCAAAGTGAGTGTAGAAAAGAAAGGAAGAGCAATAAGCAACAAACAATAAAACAAGAGGGTAAAGAAGTGAAAAAAAGATTGTGATTTTAGCCTGTTCTATTATATTTTTTCTCTCTTTGGTGCACATCTCAGCCCTTGCATTGACCTCTATATCAAACTTTGTTTAAACAGTAAGGCCAGCAAAAAGATTCAGTACGCTGTCGTCCTGTGGTGATCACTTTGATGCAGCTTGGACATGATTTTTTTTGACTCTTGTAGTGGTCGAGTGCAGAGTTTGATGCTGACGAGAGTGTTTGCGATAAAACGTTCGGCTGCTCTGTGCTTTTACTGATTCAGCTAATGCTGCAGCAGAAAAGAGCGTGCGTGTGTCAGTATGTGCGCACGTTTCTGTGGACCTGATTTTGTAATTTATGTGCACCTCAATGGATGCTTGGGAAAATTCCAACCTCTCTGTGCCCCCCCCGTGTTTGAGTATAAAAGCATGATGCCGTAATGCTCGTGCTGGCATCTCAGACCTGTGTGTTCATGAGTGCATCCACCTTTTTACCATATTCATCACTTTATCCTCACTCTAACTTAAAAGTCCTTAGTAAGGCAACTCTGACTTGACTTGTCTTTTAATGCACTTGGACTGCTACTCGACACACTCTGTGCTTTAGCCTCGTCTTGCGTGTCTTACCTGGGGGGAACATGCAAAAGGTTGAAGTCCTTGAGAGTAAAAATATTGCTTTAGCTTTTCCAATGTGCGGACCAAATCAAAAAAAATCCAGATCAGTGAAGTACATTCTGTGAGTGTGGCTGCGACATAAAACTAACAGATATCAACAATTCAGTTAAAAATTGTGATGATTAATGACAAAGGAGCTGTGCTTAAGATACATGATGAGTATGGAGACTCTGCGTCTCAAAAGTGAAGCCAACAGAAGTCTGCATTCTGTTAAACAGCCAGAAGGGGGCGACTCCTCTGGTTGCAAAAATGAGACCCACTGTATAGAAGTCTACGAGAAAAGGATCCTACTTCTTACTCGATATGTTACCTCCATAAACATTTTTCAGATGAATTCATGTTCTCAGTAACTACTTTCAAGTCTCCATCAGTACAGGATGATGTGCATTTTGAAATTTATAGTCCCATTTAGACCAAAATAGACAATAAAGCATTGTTTTCTTAAGGCTGGGCTACCTTGTGATTGACAAGTTATTGTATTGTATAAGAGTTGTGGTGTTAAGGAAGATGGTGATGACCAAATAACAAACTTGAGGCTTCAGAACAGCAATACACAAACCAACAGGTGACATCCTCTGGCTATGGCTACATCCCTACGTCTTACACTTATATGTCCATCGAACCTAAACCAATTGGTTACAGATGTGGAGAAAAGACAACAGAATATAGTAAAAAAGGAAGAAAACAAAAGCAATGAAACTCAGACAAGAGGATGACATGAAAATAAGAAAATTCAATTGAAAAATTAGTACAGCAACAAAGGCAGTCATTTGTAATAGAGTTTGTTTTTTTTTAATATCGCTTTTCAACCCTGTTACTCTTTGTGGAATTTAAGCTGATCCAATTTAGAAACATTGTAGAGTCTCCTCTGGTGTGGTTTACTTTAGCTCTAGTTACCTTAATTCAATTACATGTATGCAGAGTTATAAAACTGTGTTTTACTCAATCAATTGCCGGAGCATTTAATTGATTTTGTGCAGTGAGGGAGGTATGATTGGGGTCGCAAAAGGGGAAAAATGTTCAAGTGTGGAATTTTTTCATCATGTATATAACTTAGGAAAGCTTCTGCCTGTTAACACAAGATACATCCCATCCGTTTAAAAAGACGTGGACGCAGGAGGAAGGAAGGAGGGAGAAGAGGGGCAATAAAATTTAGCAAGTTTCTTGTGTTCCTCCAGTCTCCTTGCTGTCACTTTACCCTTCCTGTCACTTACTACACATTGTGTCCCTGCTTTATGTGTGTGTATATGCACGAGTGTGTGAGTCGGTGGGGGTGTGTGATGAGCCATGAATGATATTGGATATTAGCCTGTCACAGGCGCAGACGCACAGTTTGGCCACACAGCAGTATATCACACAGATAGGCTGGATACAAGGACATGCTCCCTTTCATAGTCTGTATGTTTTTCTCACTTGTCCACACAGCCGCACAACTTCAGCCTCTCTGACTCACACACATTCTTTTATATTTCTTTACTTTTGCAGTCTCCATTATAACTTTCTTTACAAAACTTTTTCTGTAATGCCTCCAGGTCTGCCTCTGCACATCACTGTGTGTGTATGTGTGTGTGTTCTATGTCAGCACCAGTGACTTGTTAAAAGCTGTGCCTGCACACCAACATTTCTTTCTTTTTTTTTTTTTTTTATTGAATCATTTAGATTGGCTCCGTTTTGTGTGTGCAGTTGTCTATCAGTGGATGTGTGAGAGTTGGCCTCTCATTAACCATCCACCCAGCGCTGTGATGTAAACTCCCGCTGAGTCTGGCATGTTGACCAGTTCTTGCAGTCCATCCCTCCATCATTATCAGGCTTTGTTTCCTCTGCTTGACTTTTCTCTGTTATTTCTGTGTTGCCTGTGAGAAGGATGGTTCCTAATAAAAATGCAGGTTGGATCTTCTTCTTTTTCCCAAACACCTCACATTTAACTTGTTTAGCTGCTCAGTACTTGTTGTTACAGGTTATGATGGGCAAAAACGAGCAAGTTTTGAGCTCAATATAGTGCTAGTTAGTATTTAAAAAATGTTGCAAGAGCAGTTCTTGTGCTTTATATGTGTTTGGTGCAAGTTAGACAGTGACATCACCTGGAATGCAGACTGTGTGTAGTGAACAGGAAACCAGCATGGCAGTGAAAATTAAACAGCAGCAAGTTGTCACAGCTTGTTTTATTCCAGGCAGTAGTAGTGAACAGCACTTATATTTTGACAAGGTTTGAGAAGGTTTTGTGCTGTTGGCACTCACATCGCCAGTGATCCTGAGTTTGTCACAGTGGTGATGAGTCACTGTTCTGGACTGCTGGCATAAGCCTCTCATTGGCCGACTCTTGTATACTGCTTCCTCTTTATTCCAGTGTCTGTTGCCATTGTTCGAATTCACATCTCCATGGGATATAGCAGTGCGTCTGATTGAGAACACTGACAAAAAGTTGGACTGTGCATAAAGCAGGCCATGTGCAAAATGCTGCCAGTGTTTCCCCCCAGAATTATATTTAGCGAGAGCACGAGTGAGCACAACAAAGTTTAGATTTGTCACGGAGATTTCTGATTCTGATTTGAGAAGCTCTGATAAATTCTTCACCTAAATGACGAAGATCACTGCCAGATCTTAAGCAAGTACAACGTGTGGATTGGGTAGGTCTGGTAATATGATGCTAACTAATCCACCCAGTCTCACTTCAGGTATGTGTCTGCTATGATGACATAGTAATAAAAAAAGCAGTGACCAAAAACAGATATTTAACATCAAACAAAGCTCACAGTATTACAGGCAGCCTCAGCTAGATTTACATGCACTAATAATCGGGACATATTAAAAAGCAAGGTATTACTATCAAGATGGCTACATGGATCATTTATAAAAAACTTACATCTATATTCACGTGTGTACATAAATATGTGATATATTATATGCTACTACAGGGTGAATTCAATGTTTTAGAAGTCAAAAATCCCCCTCTAGTACATCGGGAAAATGGGACTACTGCCAATACCTGAGAATACACCTATAATGAACACAATGAAATTAACATAATCAGAGTTTATAAAGTAGATGGGTCCCACCTTAGCTGCATTACTGCTTTAATCGCATTATGATAAGGCTGCTGGCATGCATATAACTTAGCCAATTAGCTAGTTAAGTCCTGCCTCCTAATGAGCACTTTGGAGCACTGCTAGTAACCATGGCAACCGGAACCTCTGCTCTCCATAGGAAGCACATCTGTAGGGCGACGTGTCCTAATGGTGTGCTGGAGGGTGATGTCACAAGGTTGCCCAGACGGAGAGGACAGACTGTACCCGCCTGGACACAATGACATACAGGTTGTACAGAGACACACTGCTACGGACACACATGGATGAAACCCCGACATGGGAACATGTGGACGAATAGAAAAGATTTACAAACACACCTGCCCTTCAGTCTGTGTCCCTGTGTGAGGACAAGGCAATGGCAGAACAACGAGAAATACAACAACAACAACAGAAAAAAAATAAAGGTTTAAAATGAACAGAGAATGCATGAAAGGCGATGAGGCTGGAAAGGAAGCAACAAGAGAAGGACGATGAGGTCTATGACTGTCTCTAATAGTGTGACATCAGATTGCCTCGTATGGAAGGACATTTGCAAAATACATTACCCCCACTTAAATATTGGCATCTGAACTTAGCATTAGCATGTAAAAATGAGTCTAAATGTATTTGAATATGCTTAGCAGGCTCTCAGAACCATTAGCATTCAGAGTAGGGTTTTTAATCATTACTTCTCTTTTTCTGTCTTTCACTGTCCCTCTATCTGTCCTTTAATCCAACACCTTCCTCATAAATCTTCTTTTCATCCTTCTTCCCTGCAGTATTTTTTTCCATCCATCTGTCGTTCTTCTACATGTCCTTGTACTGTATTCTTACCCCAATGACAGCCTTCCCACAGTTCGCCCTGTTGTGTTTATTCATCTATCCTTAAACATTTGCTTTTCAAATCTCTATTTTTTCTAAATCTATGCATCTATCAGTCCATCTACAAAAAGCATCCACCTATATAAAATGCACACCTCTCTATCCGTCCTTCCCTCTTTCCTCCTGAGCATGCCCATTAGTTCTGCTTGCTTGGTGTTCGATGGAGCCTGTCCGCCACGCCGGTCCCCTCGGAGACCCCGCTGCAGCCGCCATGGAACCTCTGATTCATCAATCTCCCTGCAGCTGGCAGGAAACTGACCCAAAGGGCACGGTCCCTGCTGGCCACCTGGAGCCAAGATGGCTGACGGGGCAGGAGAGGGAAGGAAGAGGACAGAGGCGGCCGGCAAGTGTGGGTCTTTACAGATAAAACGGGCTATGCAAAGAGATGGAGAGTAGGTGCTTGTGAAGCTGTACGAAAGGGGAGGTTTGTGTATGTGTGTGGTACTAAGCATTAGATGCAATAACGGAGAGCACCTGTTTATTTTTCCCTCCCTCATTCCTAACACAAACCCTTCAGCACTGCTCCGTTATCATGTGGCCATCTCTTCTGTGTGTGTGTGTGTGTGTGTGTCAGCGAGAGCAAAAAAGCAAGCAGGGAGCTAAAAAGGAGATTTCATGGTACTAAGCTGATACACTGAAAGCACAGTAAAGGGCAACAGGGTTAATAAGCATTCAACAAATGGATTTATAGGGCTTCGTGTAATCCTCCCAACATACCTACAAACACACAATACACACAGGTGCGCTCGCAAGCCACACGTGCACTTTCATTCACATTAAGGCGCCCCAACACGCTGCACAATATCTCCAGTTTAACCACTACTTGAACTCATAAGGTAAGCCAAAAGTGATGAGGAGAATATGAGCAACATAAAAGGGGAAGAGGGAGAGGTATTAGTGCAAGTAAGCTGTATAAAATGGAATGTCTGTGCCAGCGAAGTTTATAGATTCCGTTGCTCGAAGCTAACTCTTTGAATCCAGATTTGCTTGAAATGTTTGTGCCTGAGTATTGACTCTGGCATTGAATCCACAGATCTTGTACTGTATCTGGTCCGACTCTTCGCACACCAGAGATATCCTTTGCATCAACCTCTTTGCTGTACAGTCATGATGCCACGGCACACATCAGCCCCCAGGAAACTGAACACAGTCCTCCACGGTTGGCCTCGAAGCAGCTTGACTGAAGCAGCTGAGGTTAAGAGCCTTGCTCAAGGGCCACTCGACCACATTTGCAGGTCCGGCAGGCACTGTTGCTCATTCGTTTCCCAGCCTGGGCTTTCCCAGCTTGTCTGGGCACCTGATCCAGTCTGCCTCTTAAAAATTCTGGCTGCTGCCACCTTGACTTACCTCCATAAAACTAAAAAACCCTTTTAGTGTCTAGTCTGACAGTCATTTTAAAGAGGCAGCGTATTTCTTTGGGAAATTTATTTGGATCAGTGATTAATAACTTTATTTGCGCAAAATAAAAAAATATGCCAATCACAGCTTTCCAAAGCTATTTTTCCAACAATTCAAAGTCAAAATATTTGCTACACATTGATAAGTAAAAGCAGCATGACTTCACCGGCATGCATATGGGCACAAATGAGCAGCACCACTTCCCCCACTGTTCATATACTACTAAAACACACACGCACAATCACTCCCTCTGTGTCTTACTATATTATAAGGCTGAGATGCGTGCTACTGCATCGATGAGTCATTGATGACACACACAAGCGCACACACACACTATAGATCGTTAAATCTTCTGCTCTGTGTTGTAAATGCACAAGTGACTTGGGATTGATGTATTTGACGACTCGTATTGTGTCACCTGATGAAAGGACACGCAAAAAACACTTCAAAGCATGTACAAAAAAACACATCCATATATGCACATCCATATGTGCATTAAATACGCACGCATACATGGATTCACATACGCAGTCGCAAAGACACACGTACATACAAGTGAGCAATGGAGCTGGGGTCTGTTTCCGACTAGCAGCCTGTTCTAACAATGGGTAGCAGGACCTGTGGGACACACACACACACAACCACACACACACACACACACACAAATATGCTCCCTCTCTTGCTTTCTCTTTGCCCCTGTGGGTAGGGACACACAGTACATTCTGGGCTGTTGTTCAAAGCTTAGCAGGATTAGCTGCATGATCTTACCACTTTTTTAAATATATATTTTCATATTTTTAGCAGGTTTTGGCTCGTTGAAGCAGCAGATCAGCTTTAGAGCAAAGAACTCCCGAATAAAGAGTCAGATTTCATCTCTGTTTAAGTTATATCCTTGGAAGTGTGGGGGGTCCGACTATGGTGTCCTATGTGTTATTTATGGCAGAGAGGATGTGGACCTATATATTTTTGTGTATCTTTGTTCTGAGGCTGTACGTCCTAGTTTAGGTCAAAGCTTAGTTCCAGTTAAGGGAAATCTTAATGCTTTAACATACAGCGATATTTTAGACATGCACACCTTGAAATTTGTGGCAATAGACGAAGGGAAGCCTTTTGTTGATTTTTTTTGAATACTGTCCCTAACACACAAAGCAAGAAGCACGTACTATGAAACATGTTTGACACAGCCAGGCTTTCTTAGCAGAGCCTAAAACCCCAAGCAGAGGTAATGGATATTACAACAGTGGTTATTAGCTTTATGGGTTAACCCAGGTTTCTGTGCTTTCACAAAGAGAGGTGTTTGACGCATAATTTGACTATTCTTCTTAATGAAATAGACTGCATGCTACCTCCTTTAGTCAAGACGGTTGTTCTCATGTAGAGCTGTGAGGGATATAAAAATGTATTATGGTAAAATAGTGCTACCGTAGTAGCGCTTTTGCGAGAGAGCAAAAGAGGAATGCCGGTAGAAAAGTGTTACTCGTGTAAGCTGATATATTTATTTACTCTCTCAGTGCACTCTTAATGCCGCTGCTTATTTATGACACAACAGCTGCACATAAGAGCTCTTAAACCTCATACATTAAAACATGACACTCAAGATGTGTGATGAAGGATACGTGGAAATCACTTTAGTTTTTGCCTGAACCGGAGTGAATGTTGTTGATCAAATATTCTATGTGATAAATACCAATAAACTAATCATTTTTAATCTGTGTTTAATTAGCTGCAACACCAACAGTGTCAAACGGACTTGGCAGCAGATCAGGACCAAACATGAGAACATATTTCTGCATTTTCTGCTGAATGCATAGGTTCCCACGGCAGCATCTACTGTTCTCCTATTGTAACAGTTCTGTTCGGTGGGATTTCTAATGTTACGGCTTTAGAAGTTTGCAGATATAATGCATTCGCTCATGGAGAATATTGTGAATAAAAGAACTGGCGAAAGATATTTAAATCTGAAACTCTGAACATAACCTCCTCTAGAGCGGGTTAGCTGTGCAGCATAAGTTACCGTGGTGATTTATCCAGGTTAAAAGAGAGCCACTTTGGTGGCATTGAAAACTCTGGCTTTAGGCTCAGCATACCTCTCTAACCCGTTAATCTTGCTTTATAGTACACCCCTAAGGTCTATAAAAGTGGTTTAGGAGGAAATAACTTGACTGGCCTGGACATGAAACATCTCTGACCTAAAGTGGATTGCAAGGTCACCCACCATCAATGCCTTACCTCACTAATGCTCTGTCTGGAGGAGGGAAAGTTTTTCCAACATTTAGTGGAAACAAGATGTGATGGCTGTTTTAGCAGCATATTAATGACAATGATTTTTGAGGGGGAAATGCGAACATGGGATATAATGTGCATACGTAGCATCTAATCTAATATTTAGGATGAAGAGTTCAGTGACTTCTGTTCAAATTGTGTAAAATCTCAGCTCATCTAAGGCTGTATTTTCTAAACAGCCTCTCGCAGACAGAGGCGCACCACGAGAACATGTTGCTCGTGTAATAAAATCATGTAATGGCACTGAGCTCATTCTAGTTCATTTTAAATAGTCTCCTTGGAGAAGGTTGACTTTGCCTTTTAAAACCAGCGCTGGTGATTTGTGAGTCTCCCATGAATTCTTAGGGCTTGGTTTCAGTGAAGCAAGCAGTAGCAAGATGTTTCTGCCTCGTTTTATTTCACATTTTGTCCACTTTGTGTCATTTTTTTTTCTCTCCCCCCCATCCCTCCTCTTTGGTGTACTCTCCTTTTAGTCGCTCTCTCTCTTTTACATCTTGAAGCTATCAGTATCTTGGCAGCGAGACAACAGAGAGGCAACACAGCACGTGGAGAGAACATACCCACAATTCCACTGCTGCGTCCAACACACACACACACACATACGCTGACGCACACACGTGTCTATAATTCCATTGTGTTAACTAGCTGGCAGAAAGCCTACCTCAGTGTTTCCAAGGCAACAAGTTTGTATATTTAGCGATATTGTCGTGCATTGTATGCATGCGAGTAGATATTTTCTGAAAACATTGAAAACATATGAAAATGCACCAGACCTCAACGCACGCTCTCCTCCCTCCTTCTGCTCTGACAGCTCTGTGGCTTCTCACAGACCATTGTTCTCGTCTGTGTAAATTACAAATTCACTCGTAAGTAGTGATGTATGGTTAAAGTCTTAATCTTTGACGGTGTTGTTTTTGCACTGCATCTCCCAGGCAATTCTTCAAACTTAATCTCTGCTCCCAATTTAATGCCTTATTACTGAGATTTATTGTTGCTCATGCATTTTAGCTGGAGGATAAGGGTGCTGGTTTCCCAGTATGTGTTTTAAATTCAACAAATCCTGTGAAAACCAACAATATGAAAACGCAACAGCAACAAACAAAATATTCCTACATACAAATGCCTACATCTAAATCAAAAATGAGCTTATAGACATTGAAGACTCAGCCAGTGATTGATATCATTTGACAGACATTCATTTACTGTAATAAGGTCTGATCTGAGCTGACAGGCCTCTGCTCTGACTTTGGCAGTGTGCAAAATGACCAGCTGATGAAAAGAAAAGCTTTCTGTGCTCTCCTGTGTGTCAGTGAATGGTGGTGTTAGACGACCGTTAAAGAAGGAGAGCTTATTAATATAAACGAATTAAAATGCATGGACTGGTCTTTCTAATAATCATATTAAAAAGGGAATTAATTTAAATTCTACATTATTAAAATGCATACAGACATTAATGATGTTATAGCGAGGAAATGATTGCACTACCTAGCCATAGCGTAACTTAATTTGCTCTGATATTCTGCTCTATCCATGCAATCTAACTCCATAGTTTCACTTCAGCTTCAGCTTTTCAGGTAGTTTAATGTAAAAATTTTGCCCGATTATCGCAGTTATGAATACACTGTGTTAAATAGAGCTGGGGGGAAATTGACAAGTACGTTATTTAAACAAAATATCTGACCAATTTACATTCAGCTATGAAACAAATTAGATCTCCGTGTCACCTGATGACCTGTTTTCCCCCTACCTTGCCATCAATCTATCTTAGTCCTAATGGTTCAAGTGCAAACATATTTTAGTCACAGTTGGAATTATGAAGGCGGAAAACCGTAAAAATATGTACACTGTTGAAGAATCAGGGAGATTGAATGTGAGCTGATCATTCTAAAGAGTGAATGTGTTGGGACTCAGCCACTTTAACCCCTAAAAATACTGATTTAATGACTCCTAACTTATGTACTATGACTGCAAATGAGACAAAATGAAACTGATGCAGGCAGCTTTTGAAGAAGGTGCAATGAGATGAAGGTAGAGAGAATGAAGGGACAAAACGAGATACAAGTAAAATGGAAAGATATGAGAAATCAAGTGCATATAGACTGATCAGCCATAACATTAAAACCACAGGTGAAGTATATAGCAGTGATCATCTCATTACAGTACAATGTTCTGCTGGATCCTGACACTCATGTAGACGCTGCTTTGACACATAACACCCGACTAAACACTGCTACAGACCGAGCACAGCCAAAACTCTCAGCACCACTTCCTGACATGAGTGGCCTCCCCAAGCTGCACAACATAACAATGAGTCCAAGACATCGACGTAGCCTCCAGACTCTCCAGATGACACCCCAGAGGTCTAAGCCACAATGGGTCAGAGCTGCAACACAATTTTAGAAAGGTTGTTTTAACGTTGTGGCAGATTAATGTCGATATAAGATGGTACATATCTGCCTTTCATGGCATTTAAGGTGGGGAGCATGGATGAGCCAAGTTCACAGTGTGGTCAGCCAAGAGGGAGAGGCCAGGTGGACCTGAGTGTGTGTGACCATGGTTTAGGCTTTGAGTTGTCTTCTTTTCTTGTACTGGTAAGTAATTACATTAAAAAGCCTCAATTGGCAAGTTTTACATACACACACTCAAAACAGGAATCAAAGCTTATCAAATATTATTCTTCCTCTATTCAATTTTTTTCTGTTCTCTCTCTTTCTCTCTCTCTCACACACACAGAGGTGGAATGAAACTTGCTTTATGAGGTCTATGAGAGGCTCTGACATGTAGGGTTGCTGCAGGCTATGATACTGAATCCTCAGTAAAAAGCAAACACTTCACAATGTGTATAGTGTATACAGGGATTATGCTGACATAAAAACACACACACACATGCATTGCACACTTGCTGAAAGAATTACTCTAAAGATGCATGTGATGCCAGTCATTTGCATAAACAGCGCTCTGCAGAATGCCTTCCCTGTAGAAACCTCCGAGTGGGAACTGGAGCTGGGGTTGCACTCTATCAGTCTTCCAGAAATCCACCAAGAAATCTCTGTTTGTGTGTGTGTGTGTGTGTGTGCACGAAGCCCAGCTGTCTACCTTCTGATTTCATTTGCATATACACGCTAATCGAAAAACCATGTGTTTCTACTCAAAGCAAAGTCTTCTACCACTGTTCTACAAGGTTTTTGTTTTTTTTTCTCATCACATCGAGTGGGAAAAAAAAAAGAGAGACAGTCGAAAATGTTGAAGAAGCAGAGGGAGAGAATGATGAAAGAAAGAGGAGAAAGCGTCACTAATGTTTCCTGCTAAAATATTCAGACTACTGCCGCATGATGCGTCACCCTGTCCCACACATACACTTACACACTCTCACATGTACACACTGAGCCGAGAGCCGTTCCTAGCCCGCTACCCAAGAGTCCCCCATGGAGGAGCTTACAGGAGCCGGCGGCCATATTTGACCACGCTGAACTTCCTGTTCACTTGCATTTCTGACTCATGATTGGTTAATAATTTAGGAAAAGGCGACAGGAAGGGAAATTCAGTGAGTACAGCGGAGAGAGAGCACATATCGCTTATGGAGCGACGCCTGCGAGCTACCTCAGGCAGTCAACTTGAGCTGCACACGTGACAAGCCTCCCTCTCCACATAATCAAGCATCTCCAGCTAAATTTGGGGGTCTGCTTGAGCTGATGAAATTTCCGAAACGTCTCTCCCCCTGACATGTCACTGCCGCCCTGCATTAATGGCTGCTTTCTCAACCCCTTCACCACCCGAGAAACGATCTGTGTCTGTATGTAAACATATCTGTGGAGAAAGGAGGATTTCAAACTGGAGATGTCTGACTGAAGTGCTTGTTTTGTTGAAACAGTACTCTCAGAATTTCACAATTAATCAGCTCTACATCAGCCACATGTAGTTGTGATAACAGACAGCGACATATAGATTGATACAATTTAGACCAGATAACAAGAGGGGAAAAAAAACAACTAAAGATTATAGAAAGATGCTTAAATGTCTCTGTGGAAATCGAAATATTACAAAGTGAGAGAAAAAAAAATGAAGGAATAATCAGCAACGACAAAGAGGAACAAAGAAAAAAAGATGGTCTTGTACCAACACAAGGTTGCGTGCCAACCGCTGCCTGACTTTCACCATCCTTTCTTCCCTCATCCCTTCCAACCTTGGACTCAGCATATAAAACATTAAAAGCCCCTCGTCAGCTCAGGAATACAGGCCAGGCGGAGAGAAGGAAGGAAGGGAGTAGAAAGAAGAGGGGAGCAGAATCAGTCAGTCACTGTTTGACAGATAAAGCCCAGACAGAGACATATGTAAGTTGTTGGGAGCAACACTCTGATGTGGTCAGTGTGCTGCTCTCCTCATGGCTGAATATGCTAATGCAGAGTCCCAGAGGGCATTTTATTCTAGCGACAGCAAGTCTACCGAAGTCCAAACAAAACAGAGAATGTGTAATTTATCTCTTGGGATGTGGTCTCAATAGCTAATTTCTCTAATAGTTTGTGACAGTTTTGATTAATATTGTTCCATTAGGGTGATATCAAATCTAAAAGAGATGCACAGTGTTGTATGTTTGATTCTTTTTGCCTTTAATGACGTGACAGAGACACCGTGGTGCCACATTGTGAAATATCGAGTCAGAAACAAGACAGCAAGCAGGAAGTCCAGCTGCAAATGTTCAAGTTCTTCATTCAGAAACCAGCACTTATTTCCAGCTACGGCTGATACACTGTGGCTATGAGTTATGCAATATAGCGTTTTGCATCAGATTGACAGCGTTTGTGCACCAGCTGAAACCATGACAGGTACAAATGACAGATCTTTAGCTCCCTTACTCCACTCCTGTTGCTTTTTTTTTTTTTTCATTTCATATCACCCAGATTAAAAGAACGGTTGCTGTGACACATTACTATTCCCGTCACACGCGCACACCGTCCGATAGTGGGAATAAACCCACTAATCACAGATTTTTCCAAGACTCTCATTGGACACTGTAGTCCTCCGCCCACCAATCCTGTGATGGCGGTAAATCGCTGTGGCGCAGTATTGATTTTTTTCGTGGTGCGACATCAAACACACACTCACGTACGCCAGCTAGACGGAGGTAAGATGCACAGTTACACATATTTAAAAACAAATACTTTGATTTGGGTGTAACAATAAAGCAGGGGGGAGTAAAGACCCAGAGTGCCATTGACAAATTTTCTTTTCATTCATCTGACGTAAAGAGCTTACTGAATATCTCCACTCTGGCTTTCTGTCTGGCTCATTGACTTCATCATTCTGTCTGACTTCCTTCCTCCCCATACACAATGTACCACACACACACACACACATTTACTACTTTCCAAAGGTTTAGAGACATTCTAATACCATAAAAAGAGCAAAACTGCGCATCGCATACTCTGCTGTAAACATATATAAACGTGCACACACAACACACACACACACAGAGTCCACTGCAGCTGTGACGGTGTCCCTCCAGAGACAAAGTGTGTCCAATCCTCTCCGTCTATCTAGGTCAGCCTCATGGAAAACCCTGCATACCTCTCTCTCTCTCTCTCTCCTAGCTCTCTCCCCATCTCTTTTCCTTTTCTTCTCCCTCGTCTGTCTCAACATCTGGCTTCGTTCTTTCCTCTTCTAATTCTCCCATCTTTTCCTTCTACCCTTTTCCTTTCCGTGTTTGTGTGCGCAAGCAAGTGTGTGTGATCTCTGGAAATAAGGCGACCGGCAGTTTGAGCAGAGTTCTTATTTATCCTATTGCCAGGGGGATAAGGTTGCATTTTTAGGTTAGGGAAAATAATTTCATGTAAAAAAAAAATATGGCAGTGAAACTATCCATATTCTGCATAGCTGTAAATCACATTAAAAGGTTTTCGCTGAAGCCAGCTGAGGAGCTTCATTTTAAAAGTAGAAAGTCCTGTTGATCAAAGGATGATCTATGCCGTTCTGCACTAAGAAGAGTTTCAATCCAAGACAAACCATCCGCCATTTGACAAATTCACACCTACACTTCAAACACAGTTGAGAACCCCCTACATTTTAGAGATCCAGTTGACGTTTTAATTGAAAAGTTGATCCTCATTCTAATCCGATTTACCGAGTTCCCATCTTTTTTAGAACGGGTGTATAGTTTCCTCAAGAACGCCAGACTTGAAGATGTGTACATACGACAAACGACGAAAAGCGAGTCTAGTTTGTCAGCGAGGAAGTGTAGGGTACATTTATATAACAAGACACGAAGTAAAGTCTTGTCTGCTGAAATAGTTTTTATGCCTCGTGGACATAACAGAGAGAAGTCAAGGGGAGTGATGGTAAATAGGAGGTGATGGAACAACTGGTCACATACACACAGTCACTACTCACACAGGTCAGTGCGCATACAAACACTTAGACACACATACAAAAGACACACCTACAAGCACACAAGCAATTACGCAAGCCTAAAAGGATCCCTGAACTATACGTCATATGTCCCCCCTCACCTCACTGCTGTGTCAGTGTAATATGAATGTGCCCTGTACAGGAATATGTAAATATGTGTGTGCTTGTGATGAGCTATACGTCTGTTTTCTGTGTGCGTGTACATTTTTCAGAGCTTCAGAACGTCCTTTGGCATCGTCGTGTACATCTGTGTGCACATGTCCCCAGCCGATCTGTTATTCCCCACTATAATGGTGGCAGGTTCGGTGGGAAATTCATGTGCCAGCGAGAGGCACAGACACCTCACACACTCTCAAGAGTTTTATGCGAGACGTTTATTGTGCTCACAAGCCACTTTCTGACTTAAAAAGTCATTTCCCAGTCTGTGAAATTGAACAACTGCATCCTTGCAGGAGGTTTTTCAATAAATCCACACTTTCAGCTGCATTTACACAGAGAGATTTGGAAGGAAAGAAATTATCTAGAATACATCAAGTATTTTTTCTCTAAGCTGTGTGGTAGATAAGTTTAGGTGTTCAACACAAATATATACTGATGATGGTCAAGACAAAGAGAAAATTAGGAGACAAAAGAAGCAGAAAAGTAAAGCTTTCATGATGAACAGCTTTTTATAGACAAACACAGGACAGAGCACATTACAGCCACAGTAACCAGTGCAGTGAATATACGTCATATATTTACTGCATTAGCACTTTTTTGAACATATTATCAGAGTGCTCAAATGTACTTATTTTTAAAGTCTTTTTTATTGCTGTCAAAACACACGGCACCTCTACAGCAGAACGGATGTCATGAAACAACTAAGGACGCACTATATTGAGAAATGATAATAGGCAGATCAAGAGTGGGAATTAATGAGGTTGTCAATGCTGACTGGTCTTCCTGAACGGTTTGGTAAAGTTGGCAGATATTTTGGGGGGACAGGATCATGTTGTTGGACATCCAGAGCATCAAGAGGCAGATTGTGTGTCTTACCATGCTGTCTGAAACTACTTTTAAAGGTTGTGGATGTTCAAGTGGCTGGCTACTGCCCTCACTGACATGGCAGCATCTAGCAGGAGGGTCTGTGTACTGGTCATGATGTATATATATATATATATCGCACATGCCATTACTTACTTTACTTTTTTTCTATTCTGTGACTCATAGGTAGAGCTACCCAAGGTTTAAAGAAGAGACCTCAAAAGCCAAATGCTGAAACTTTCAGATGTGGTACAAAATGAATGAATACAGGCTCTCCATTTGCTCCATAACTGCTGTTGAGAGGCACTTAAGCAAGACACATAACCACCAACTGTTAATGTGTGGCAGCTCAGCGGCGAAAGAGACAGAAGAGAAACAGGGAATTGGAGTGTTTCGACTAGAAATCCTTTCTTGGGGGAATAAATGGAAGAAAAAAAGGAAAGGATTTTGTCAAATACAGTTTTCATCCAATTCTTCACTTGATAAGGATCCTCCTTGCATGGTAAAGCGAGCATATTTCAATTAAGGAGTGGATTTCCACCAGAGGGCCGTATCATTTCCATCAGACACAATCAACAACCATCATGATGAAATCACCAGAGAGAGCGAGCAGAGAGGTCTGTTTGGCTAGCAGCCTAGACAGATGGACTATAACACCAGGCTACCACAACAACATGGCCTACAGCACCGTACAGGCGAAGCACACACAGAAAACACACACGCAACATACAAACCACAGGGAGATGGCCACTCATCGCAGCTTCTCTGCCAAGGTCAGAGGCCCACTGAGAAAGAAAGACGTTCTTTGTGTGTGTCTTTGATGTGACTGTGCATCGCTGCGCTTTAAGGCTCTAAAGCGACAGCATACATATACAGGTGTACTAGTTGATCACCTGCCTTTTCAATTCATGAACTCCTCACATGAAAGCATAACATTTTACATAATTGATTTTCACCATTTCTAATCTGTTCTTCTCCGTCAAGACGCGCAGTATCCTGTCGCGTACTCTTTAAGCGATTAACAAACCCCCTCTAACTGCTAGGAGGCAGGTAAATCAGAACAAGCCGGTGAGACGTGTTGAGAGTTTGACTCATTACTGTCGTAGGAGCGAGCCCTCTGTGTCTGTTGCTAGCACGCCATTCAGACTTGTTGAGGTAATTCCTCTCCAATTAGCCTCTCTGTGATATGAGGACCAGTTAAGGAGCATGCAGTGGAAGACAAGGCCACTCAGAGCCAAAGCCACCCTCGCACGCAAATCTCACCTGATCCCTGTTAAGCAGTTCAACCATCGCTGTTCTTAATACAACTGCTGTTACAGTACTACAAAGAAATCTAACGTTTCTCTTTCAAATTCACAGAAATAGGCCCGTCCAATTAAATTAAACGCAGCGAACGGTCAAGTGGCTCAAAGACGACAATTACAGCGTACGGCATAGCCAATGAAAGATAATGGCAGTTATGGAACGCTGTAGAGGCATGCGTTTTTGTAATAAAGCAGAAACAATAAAATCACTTTTACTTAATTACTATTGTTGATTAATCAGTTTTTCATTCTGTTGAACTATCTCTGTCACCCTTCAATTAACCTCTAAGCATGGAAGGAGCAGTGCTACCTTTCCATATAGTGGAACTAATACTGCTGACTTGTCTTTATTGTCTGGACCAAATCTCTTGCGATGAGCAGAGGAATCAGGACTTTATTTCCTTTCCTGGAGCAGTGAACACAGTACGAAACATTTGGATAACTGTTATACTGAAAATTAGCCAATGTCGACTCTTTGTGGCTGCGACTACATGCTCCTAACTTACTTCTCACACACGTTTTTCAATGTACTTGCTTTGCAGATTAATTACTTACTGTGGTTAAGTCTAAAGGAGGCAGACCTTTAAATTACCAAAATAAAATGAAAAACTTCCAGACAGTGAGCGCAATAGATAGCTGTTATATCCATGCAATTGCCCAACCCTAATGAACCCATCAGATTTATTGATACTTAGTTTGACATATGACTTAAATTTAACTGAATGACTATTGAAATAGTTGGCAATTAATTCATTTTTGTTCTCAACTAACTGATGCAGCTTTGAGGTAGCTAGACTTAACACATGTACAGCTACAAAATTTGGCTTTGCAGTTCTAAGTCTGGCTTCGTTTGCACTATCTCCTCTATCTTTCTTTGCCTTTTTGACTCATTAAAATGTCATCTGAACGCTGAAAGAGAGTCTCTCTCTCTTTCTCTCCTTCTGTCTTTCTGTCACTTGTTCACCTTCTTTCTCCAAACATGGTAAACAGAACAGTGCTGCACAGTTTCAGAATGTCTATGTGTGTGTGTGTGCGTGTACGTGTGTGTGTGTGTGAAGCTGCTGAGTGGTAGATAAACATCTCTCGCTTTCTCCCTTGGACACACTGTAACCAAACCCATCTTCCTCACAGCCCATCTGTCTTCTTTGTGACTACAACCTAAAACTTGAGAGTGAGAGTCACAGAGGGAAATCATTTCTCATGGTTCTTTAACACTGACTAGCAATTTCTAAAATTTGCAGCACACCGCTCAGGCAATTCATTTGACAAATAAACCTCGCTCCTGAGGACTGAGAGAGGCAGAGCTGGGACACCGTCTGAAAGCAGGGGGAAGCAGAATTCACACTGCAGCTCATGCAAACTAGTGTGCTACTAGCTAGCAGTAAAATCATGTGATAACTGATTATTATGTGCATTTTTGGAACTGGCTGCATAGCATGGATCACCCAGAACAGTATTATTGAGGGTCTGAGTGTTTAATAGGTATCAACACGGCTCATTGTAATTGTTATTTGCCTTTTCTGCTAGTTTGGTTACATCGTGCAGCACACACCCAACAGAAAAGCATGTCAATGACAACATTAGCAAAAGCACTAGGCTCTTTTTCATTCACTGACGTTTAATTCTTGTGAATTCACCAACACCGGTGGCACACTTGCCATATCTAGCCTGCATTTGAACGTATTCACTCTCTTATCTTTTGCAATTTATCTTGTGTATACATGCGTAAATGTGAACATGTGTTTGCTACATGCTCTCTGTGTGTACCAGTTGTCACATGCACACTCCCATCTCTGCAAATGTGAGGCTACTAAGCTCAGTCACCAAGGAAACCAGCTTGTTGCCAGGTAGCAACAGAGAGAGAGAGAGAGAGAGAGAGAGAGAGAGAGAGAGAGANAGAGAGAGAGAGAGAGAGAGAGAGAGAGAGAGAGAGAGAGAGAGAGAGAGAGAGGAAAGGAAACAAGGAAATTAGTGAGACAGAAAAGACCAAATTAGACAGAAGTGAGAGACAGCATGTGTGAAAACATGAAGAATATTTCCGCTTTTTAAAAGACACCTTTCAAATTAGAATAGAGTGTTAATTTTTTTACTTAAGGTTCGTTGGCTTCATGGGAAATTGATACCGTCTTTGCATTTTGGGTGGGGCTTGTGTACAGTAAAGCTAACTGTATGCCACATCGCAAACATGCTGCAGCCAGAATTCAGGTCATAGCAAAGAGAAAACATCTCTGCCTTCCCAACCCTCTTGCAGCTGCACTTATATGTTTTGACCAGAGGATCATGAAATATTACACAACATGTTCCTGTGTGTGGATGTTTTGTGGCTGAGTGTGCATTTCAATCCATCTATGTGCAAGTGCCGGAGTTCATAATTAAATCTGACTTCAAGGTCGCTGAGAATTAGAATTAGATTAGAGTTTAACACTCATTCAACAATGTGCGCGACACACAGACAAGGTTACATCACAGGTCTGGACCAATAGGAACGGTGCTTCAGACTGTCAATCTGTCAGCTTTCATTAGGAGCTGATGAGATATCAGCAGATGAGCACAGTATGGCGAAGGCGCTGCTGTGTCTGTGTGTTTGGATTCATCTGACAGCACCTTGCTTGATGTTTTCTTTTTGTACTTTTCTGTGCACGTGTTTATTTGAGTACTTGTGTTTTTTAAATGGGGCAGCGGAGAATGGGGCAAGAAGGAAAAATGACAAGAAAAAATATTTTAAAAAAACAGGTGGAGGCCATCTCATTGCTGCTCTGTGTTATTATATTATTGCAACCACCTATATTTCAGAAATATTAACCCATATAGCAATGTATTTGAAATGGTAACTGGCTCTATACCTGCAGCCTTCAATGTGCTAACACCTGCACAACATTTCCAAGGTGGCAATGACGGTCCTAAGCAGTCCTAAACATAATATATCTTCAAAATCCCTGCCATAGTCCCATCTAACAAGGCACAGTCAAATTGTCAAACATGGCGGATCAGCCGCTAAGCTTCCAAATCATGACACAGCGGATTCAGACTTTTAATATGACACAGCGTGTTTACAATGCAGCAGAGCACAGAGAGAAGAAGGCGGGGGGGTGGGGTGGGGTGGAGGGGCTCACCAGTGAATTGAAGATGGCATTTTAATTAGATCAGGGAGCAGACGCGGAAAGAGCAAGGCTGGAAAAGATGGAGAAGTAAAGCGATAAGAAGCAAAGAGAGGAGAAGACGGGAGCAGGAGGAGAGAAAAGAGATGGAGCATGCTTTCATGTGCATCTTACCCTCTTACCCCTTTGGCTATATAATTAGTGGGGAAAGCATCTCCTTTCATAGCTATGTAATTATCAGCTGTAGCACTGTATTGAACCAAACAGGTTGGCTGCCTTACATGACTGCCAAGCTCATGCCAAAGATGGGGTGTTTGAACATTTCCTTCAGATAAAATTAATCCAAAACTGAGCTTTCTGGGCTGAGACATTTTAAACCTAAAAGAGACCTTTAAATGTACTAATTGAAATTAGGATTATTCACATTTGCACGATAGAAAACCCTACGTAAGCTCACGAAAGCAGAAGACATTTTGGGAATAATTCATATATCCCACAGCAAACTAACGCCCAAAAGTTGTTTGACTGTAGCTACAATTTAGTTTTTTTTTTTACCGTGGCAGCTTTCTACAAGTGTCACTGTGACGATGTTCAAAAACAAAAGTACACACCATCTGAGAACCTGGACGTATAATAGGTGTCAGTGACAATAAAGCATCTATATCCAGAAATTACAAGCGTCCCCTGAGAGCCCAGATGCTAAATGTAGCGACAGGCTAAAAAAAGATCTAAATGCAGACAGTCCCTTTGTATGGCTCACTTATAAATAGCATGGACTCTACCTTCCCATCATGAAAAGGTTTCACTTATTGACATACTAGTAGGTGACACTTGGGTGAGACTTTTGCTTTACACGAACCTATCGAGTTCTCTTACATGCATACAGGCTGAAATTCTAAACAGCGAGAAACAGAGAAATAGAAAAAGGCTGCTGGACAGTAATGACTAGATATGACTGAAGGTAATAACTAGTGTTCAAGAAACACAAGGACTGCTGTGATCATTCGTCAAAATAGAAGCTGAAAATCTACCAATATTTGAACCAAAACGTGATCGAAATTTATTCTTATGCTTTAATTCATTGCATCGTCTGTTATTCTTTTCTTTCGTCATCACTATGTAATGCTGCACACCTGTATCAGTCTATCGGCTGCAGTCACTGGTCAGCTGCACGAAGACCAACTCAGTTCAGGATAAAAGTTTCCCAAGACTTCCAAAGCATGGGACACATTCAAACTAACATAAAGGTTGTGTGAGTGAAGTTTAAAAGACAAACCGTAGCAGCACTAGCACAAACGTCTAAAGAGAGAACCCACTAATCTGTAAGATGCATTGCACAACAAGTTTTGTCTACTCATTAGTAGGAAAAGTATTTCTTATATGTATTTATCCGACTTGTAGCTGCTAAATACACACATAAAGCCATAAAGATGTCAGCCTGCTACGATAGAATTGCCACTGAATAAATGTTAAAGAACATCTTCAGGCTAGAATCTCATTGGGCTTGTTGTCACATGCACTGTTCCTTATCTAAAAAACAATTTTAGAAAACCTATTGTTTACAAGAACCGACTAAGTTGTAAAATAGTAGATTAACTGTTTGAAAAATAGCCTTCAAAGGCAGCCTGTATGAACACTGTCCACTTGTACAACACAAGTGTGCATGTTTTCTACTGTATAACATTCTATTGCTGACTTTTATTCAATTGTATTCAATTCAATTCAATTCAGTTCAAATAACTTTATTTATCCCTGTCTCTGTCTGCCTCTGTGTCTCTCTCTCTACCTCCCTACTTCACCCTCTCAGTCACTCCAGTCCTGCTCAGTCCTACTAGTTATTGGAGACAGCTTTGACTAACAGCTCACCTGAGTCCAATCATCCACCTCCTGCTACAAAACCCCTCCTCAGTCCACCACCCCCTACCAGACCACAGACATTCAGCTCTTATGTTTCTGCCGGTCCCCGCTCTGTCTCCAGCTGCATTCCCCCAGCCAGCCAGCCAGCTTTCTCCTGCCATTGGTTCCCACCCTGCTTCCTATCTGGATTCCCTGAGCCTGTCTGCCCCCTCAGTTTTGTCCCCGTTTTGTTGATTTAGCTTAGTTGTCGGTTTTGTTTAGTTGTATTTTAGGATGACTTGGGTTTCCCCCACTGTTCATACTTTAGAGTTTTTTTTAGGTTTTTCTAGTTTTGCCACCTCTGTAATTCAGTTTGGTTCTCCCCGTTCTGTTTTTCCACCTCAGTTTAGTTTCCGCACCTCAGTTAAAATTCAGTTTTTATCCTTGTTTAATAAATCTTTTTGTACACCTCACCTGCCTGCCTGATCTGTGTCCACACCTGCATGGGTTCCCTGATCCCCCGCCGTGACAATCTCCTCGGGGCAATTCAAAATGTACCCCTCCATCTATACCTC
Source organism: Stegastes partitus (assembly GCF_000690725.1). Lineage (NCBI taxonomy): Eukaryota > Metazoa > Chordata > Actinopteri > Pomacentridae > Stegastes > Stegastes partitus. Next base: position 113,838 of record NW_007579145.1, read on the forward strand.
CATCTCTCCTCACTTCTCACCTTCTTTCTTCTTGTTCTCAGATTTTTTGCCCTTAATTAGTGATCTCATGCTTTCAACAAAAGCAAACGAACAAGTTTGTCTGCTGCAAAAAGCAGACACTAACAGCACAACGGCCTAAATGAGTTGGACAAAAGAAAGAAAACGCATAGAAACACAAATCACCTGCCTGTAGTTAAGGAGAGAGAGTTGGAGAGATGAAAACATTGAATGTGTGTGAACAAAGAAAGGAAGATTCACTGTGACAGGAAGTCTAAAGCAAAGATAAAAACAGACATGTCCATATACGGTCGCTGGTGTCGCTCGAGTTGCCTGGCAACCTAAAAGTTTGGCTTCAATCTCACTGCCAAGTCATTATTGCTGTGAAACAATCTGTATCCTTTTATAACTACAGTGAAGTCAGAAGGAAGAGAGAGATTTGCCACAAAGCAACTCCGCGCACTGAGAAATGCGGAACGCTTCAAGGACGAGAGGCAGCAGCTCGTTAAAAAGGACCGCTGACAGAACACGGATGCTTTGGACAATGTTTGCACAGTTCATTTATTATAGACCTGAGATCCTGCATGTACAGTACGGTCGCTGTGTGGCACTGCTGTGTGCACCAATTAAGATCTTCAAAAACAACTGCAACCGAGTGTCAAAAGATTGTTTATTTTCCACAAGGATGATGTAAGAATCTTTACCGTGGATTCAAGTGATTTAGGCTATTACAGTATTTAAACAACTTTGTCTTAAGAAAACCAACAGCTAAAACTTGTCGGCTCGTCCTGGGACATTCTAACCACACATCAGTCAACCAGTTACACCAATAAAAGATGCTTATCTGGAACATTGCAGGAATCAAACCACAACTCAAAGCAAAATCTATTGCTATCTGGTCTGAAACCATGAATATTAATTGTCAGAAAATGTCTTTGCCGTCAGAAATGCAAAGCAGAGACTGCTCCTCATCAAATAGTAACTCCATGAAAATAGTCTAGCAACAGAAAAAGGAGACGGGAGGAAAGGACAAGAAGTCGTGGTTCAGGAAAAATGCACTTTCTGTTGAAATGTGACAAATATAGCAACATAAGACAGGAATACTTGACTGCATGTCACAGACTGAGGGAAACATAATTAAAACATCACTGAATACGACACCTTGACACAGCCTGTTACACACATGGTACACACTCATAACATATATTTACTGCATTTTCTTTTATTTTTAAATCTTTCTCTTGTTATTTTTATCCTCTTGTTCATTTTGTTTATTATGCTTTCTTTAAAAAGAAAAAATACATTTTTCTGATTACACCATCCTTGATGCTTTGGCAATACAATCTGATATCCGTGCCAGTACAGCATACTGAATTGAATTAAATTGTCATTGTCATGCTCTGCCTTGTAGTGATCACCAGCCATATTTGACAGATATTTTTAATTATTACTTATAAGACACGCTCTGATCTAACTCTGATTGTGATCATTCTTTTCGGATAATCAAAGGAAGATGTTTGAAGTTAGCAGTATTTATTGAAAACTTTTAAAAGGTGGTTTGACAATATTGAATCATCCTACTGTGATTAACCTCTTTCCGTCTCGTGCTCCCTTTTTTTTAACCCTCTGAGTCACAAAATTCAGTCGTGCAGCACTTTTCTCTTTACGTCTGCGTCTCATTCTTCAGCTCCCCTACACACATCAAAGTCCCTGTCAAGCAGACTTGGTGAAACTAATGGTAAAGGATAATAGCTAACATATGGAGCCATGTGCTGCTTCACCTTCTGAACGATGTGCCATGAATGCGTTTGCTAATAGATGCAGTGTGCTTGAGTGTGCCGCAAATGTTTTAAAGGTCATTCTTTTTGAACTCGGCCTTTCTTGTGACACTGATGAAATCTGTAATTAAAGGTTTAATATTGTTAGTCAGACTAAACTGCACTTTGGAAGATGTCACCTTTCGCTCTGGAAAAATTGTGGGGGGAAAAAAGTCTATTATCTGACAATTTATAGGTTAAACAATCACTCATTTAACAGTCAGAAGGTGGGCCAGTCATCTCTTAAAAGGCAAACATTTTACATACTTGAGCTCTGAGAGTGAAAAGATCAGTGGAGGAATATATCAAACAGAACTGCTTCATCATGAAACAGGACATATGGAAAGCGCAGTGATTGCAAACAAAGGATAATATGTTAAGAGTGTGACCTCTCTGAGCAAATTCCTGAAATGTAGCCACACCGCCAGCCTTTAACTTCCATGTAAACCTGCGTTTTGCAGTGACACTCTGTCTTCATAGAGGTTCAAAACAAGAAGGTCATTACTTACAGCTGGCTCTTCACGATTGCGCACATGCAATTAACACACTAAAACCTTTTACTACAGGAAAACTGAGAGACTAGGCATGTTTTCAGTCCCCGCAACATCCGTTCAGCAAGCATGGCTGCTTGCTTACATGTTGCAGGTTTTTTTCTTTCATTCTTTTTTTTTTTACTGCACAAACGTATGCATGCCTGTAATGCTTTGAAGTAAAAGCCTGTGTGGGCACTTTAAAGCCTTTTAGATCAAGTGAAATACAGTGTGTGTGTGTGTGTGTGTGTAGGTGTGTGTGTGTGTGTGTGTGTGTGTGTGTGTGTGTTTTAGCCCACTGCTGTGCAAACCCAATGCCAGCGCAAAGATTGACAGCTCTGGCAGAAAGGTAATAGGCTGCCACCTCTACATGCCCCTGTGTGTGTGTGTGTGTGTGTGTGTGTGTGTGTGTGTGTGTGTGTGTGTGTGTGTGTGTGTGTGTGCTCCAGAGAAACAGTGTGTGTTTGTGTGCAACTGTGCAAGTGTGTGAAAAAGCTACTCAACAGGTGTGTGCTGCAGTCAGCAGTAACAGAGATTAAATACAAGCCACACAATGCTCACAAAAGCAAGCACACACACACACACACACACACACACAGGTCTGCCTCGCTGACTGTATGGTGACTCTTTTTAACCTGTGCGCCAGGCCTTCACCTTCGCTACACCTTCACTACATCACCCAATAGCACAGAAATGTCAGGTGAGAAGGTCAGTTTATAAGAAATGATCAAACCATCCATCAATTGGGAGAGAGGGTCGGCTGCTGTGAGTCAACAATGTAGTATATGATAAATAATATAGATATAAATCTGTGATATAATTGGCTTTAATGTTATTGTAACATAGTGTTTACCTTTTCTTCCTCTTCACACAATGTGACCTCTTCATTGTTGTTTCTACAGCAGCTCAGTGCCATCAAATGTAGACATCTTTGAGTTTTTACATTGTAATGTTTTCACAAACTTTATTTTCCTGTTCAGTGTTAATTTACCATTTAAATTGAACACTTTCATGCATTGTATTAGAACTGGCAAATCATCTCAGCTCATACATCAACCAGCAATAACTTAATATTGCATTAAAAAGATTATAGCGATGAAGTAACTAGAAATGTTCGCGCAAAAAATCCAAGAGATCCAGTATATTTACAGTAAGATAGACAGAATCCATGCTTCCATTTGCATTTTGAAGCATCACATTAGAAAGTTCATGGTAAAGGCAACACTCAGAAAAACAACTGTACAAAAACATCTTTGCGTTCCCTTGAGATGGTTTTTGATTTGATTTATGGCTGAATGTGTAGTGATGTTAAAAAAAAAAGCCATTTAACTCACATGACTGATCTCCTGTTTCTACTCCCTTCGTTGCTTCATTTCTGGGCAGCAAGAAACATGCTGCATATCAGCTGACACTGACAGAATAATTACAGCTTGTCCATTTGAAGCCAGTTCCTGAGGACTCCTCTCTGTTTTCTCTTACAGGTGGCCAACATTTGTTTAGTTTCTTCTTCTTCAAGCTACGGCTACTTTTGTTTCTGGATATATCCACTTTCTTTGTTACAGCCATGCATGACGTAGCACAAACCTTCTCACAACACTACAAAGCCGAGTTTATTTTCTCTAAAGTAGCCAATAGAAACAAGGCTAATTTCTTTTTTTTTTGAGACTTTCAAATCACAAGTTCACTTCAAATTCACCTGACAGTTAAATGGAAACAAGGCTAATGTCGCCGTGGCATAGTTTATCCACCACAAACTTAAATGTAAAATCTCATGCAAAATTTAGCCCCATAAAATGTTAACTCTGTTCTTAATGTGATGTATTTCACTAAGGACATGTTGCCGGGACAAAGCATCAGACATGGAGGATCAATCTTGAACTAAACCAATCTGCTAATAGTTACAGTCGTCCTCAGATGTATTCATACCCTCCCATTAAAGAAGGAAAAAAAACAGCTGTTATTGAAATAAGTTGAAATTGACAAAAGTAATAAAAATGTAATGAAAATCATGACATTGCTTTTGAATTGTGGTTCAACAGAAATATTAAAAGAAAACAATAAAAAACATACAAACAAGCAAACAAGCATGGTGGGACCTGTGAACTAATATTTTGTTGAACAACCCTTTGAGCCAATCACTGCTATCAAATGTTTTCTGTAACTCTCAATCAGACTTCTGCATCTGTTGACAGCTATTCTGATTCTGACCCACTGCTCACCAGCAAAGTGCTCTGATTTGTCCAGGACAGTTTGTATTTTTAAACTATTCTTTTCACCCACAATTCAAAAGCAATGTCTTATTTCACTAAATTATAATTTATCAAATTTTTATTTATTATTACTTTTTTCAGTTTCTAGTGATTTGAGTGACTATTGTGAATTTTGCATTTTCTTTAATGTAAGAATGTGAATCCATCTGAGGACGACTGTAGGTTTAGGCTCAATCGTACATAGGACACCTGTTGACTAATTTCTAATCCCTTAAAAAATGCACCATGTTACTAAACTGGCTGTAGATGTACCAGTAGCACGGACATTCATTTTTCTTTCTTTTCCCCTCATCCACTTCTCTTCATCTGTCACTTTTCCTTCACCACCCCATTTCCGTGACTCCTTATCCCATCTTTCCACACTTCTCCTCCTTTGATATCCCAACTCTCTCCGTCTTCCCTGTCTTCATTGTTACCTCTCCGTCCCTCTCTCCGTCTCTTTCCTCCTCTCTCTCTCCCCCTGTGTCTAATACTCTGTCACTCTCTCCATCCATTATTCATGGCACAGTCACAGTCGGCATTAAAGGACCTTGCAATATCGCTACGGCAACAACGCAGCAGAAGCAGCCGCATTGGATCATGGGAAACTGGGTCACCTCCCAGGAGCGGGGAGGGTGCGGGGGGTGCAGCAGAGGGAGGTCGCTGTCACACACACACACACACACACACACACACACACACACACATGCATGCATCGACACACCTGATAGTTGTCCTACAAAGCGGGAGGACAGGAAAGGAAAGTGTGATGAGGAAGATGGAGGAGAGGAAGAACGAGAGATAATAGGTGTGATCAATGGTCCAGACACAGTAAATAGCTTAAAAACATACAGCTTACGTGAGCTTTATGGCTAAACAGACACTCTTATGCACATTCCCCTCACACAGCTCCGTCTGTGGATGTTTGTCGTGCAGTGTTAACTTAGTTTGGCTGCACTACATTAAACTTGAGACAACTAGCAAAAAGCATCTCATGATCCCTTTTCTCATCACTTGTGCTTCTCTACTTTGGCCTCATATTCAGTTACATGTTGCAAGGCCACACAACGTATACCTCCAGATGTTGGATGACACTCTCTTCTATCAGTGTCGGCCTCGTTCAGTATTTACAGTACTCTCATTTTAGCCGGCGGTAACATAAATAAAGAAAAGGAGAAAAAGCTCCGCATTTACAGCGCCAATGAAAGGTTTTGTGTATTTAACACCACAATTGCTCCACCTCTGCTGCCTGTCACAAAACAATACGTTCCTTTCATGCCTATTGATTCCACGCTAAACAGATTTCAGTGAATAGATGTGAGTGGAAGCAGCAATTTACAGTATGAACAAGGCCACTCTATTGATCATGACCAATCTGCCTCCCACCAGCCTCTTGACAATGAACGATAAAGACCCGGAGGCAAAAACTAACTGATATTCATCTTTTGATGTGGAGTCACCATTGCAGTGTAGATGAGTCATCATTAGAATAAAACAAACACTGGAGCTTCTGACTGAATGCCAGGTGGGTCTCAATGATGAATGTACGAACCATAAGGAACGGCTGAGCTGCAGCCCCGTTTTGGACGATCCACACCTCAGTTATCGCGAAACTTTAATTCTTGATTTTCTCCTACATCTGCGGTGTGTTTGGTATAGATTGAAGGAGGAAGATTAACAGAAGACGAGGCCTTTACCTGGATTCACCTCAATATAGTATTTAATCAAAAAAGCATTTATCCCTGCGGTAAAACTTCCAGCGTATATCCAACATACACACACCGAAACAGTCTGTCACATGCTGCCACCAAGGAAGAAAACGGAAACATCTGTTTCTATGGGAACCCAGCCCTTTGATGATGATGCAGGCAAAACACACAAACCGCACTAGCAAGCGTGTAGATACTGTGCATCATACTGATACAGCTTATCTACCGCTTCAATGCAGGTGTGCGCACCTTATGCGTTGTGTGTCAATAAGGGCGAGACAGAGAGGGACGGAGAGCGAGAGAATGGAAAAAAAAAATAAAAATGCATGGCCGCCAGATCCAAGACCAGATGGCTAAATGTCAGTGAATACCACACCAACATGACTGCTAGTTTTCCCTAACAGAACCAGTTCACGCTGCAACACAGCATCACCTATTCATTCAGCGAGCAAGTCAGCTGAGGCTTCTGCACTGAATGGAATTTCAGATATTTTTCTTTGATCTTTGATAAGGAGTTTAAAAAAATCTGAAATATAAAAGACAAAAAAAAAAGTTGTAGTTTTGTAGCATCTACTACTAAAGAAATAATCTTTTTTTTTTATTTACCTCAGTGGACCGGGCCTTTTAGCTGTAAGTAACTGGATCAGAGTTTGCATTACTCCTCTGATGACGCCATACTAAGCTTTTACAGCTGCTCAAATATTAGTCTGGAATGAAAAAAAAAAAAAGACACATTTACACACACACATGCACCTCGACCAACACATTACACCTGTTTGCCACCCTAAATTGCCCAGATATCAACTGCGCACCTCCATTACGTTTGTTGCCATGGCTCTAATGTTTGCTCTATAGGCAATTCATTGTGTGTATGTGTGTGTAACGCTGAGATGCCAGTGATGAGATGATCCCACATACGAAGAGCTTATTTCCTGCTAACAGCGTCGTTACCAAGAGAGGAGAAAAGGAAAGGAGCGTGATCATCATGTAATGGTGGAGAAATCGCAGTCAGTGTTGCATACAAAACACCTGAGCATGAGCAAAATGTGGTGGACATGACGGAAAACAGATCTGAAATGGCTGAAGGAGGAAATAAGAAGACAGAATAGACATGATTACAATAGAAAACAAAGTGAGAAAATTGCAAAGAATAGGATCGTTTTCCTACTCAAAGAAATGCATGTAAGAAATAATGTTTCAGCTTTAGCTTTAGCTTCACTCAACAAAAGTTTATTCTTCTCTATTTTCTCACTCTAAAGTGATTTTTCTTTCTTCCTGCATTGATGTGCAAAGCTTTGAAAGCTGCTTGGAAAACAAAAGAGTATAAATGGAGCTATAGCTAACACCTTGCCAGAGCTCAGCTTCGGCTGTATAAAATGTGAAATGAAGAGCAAAGTCATTCATTGGCTGCCAGTCGTGTCAGTGACGGTCCTCATGACATTGTCCTTGACCAGGAGAGAGCACGGTGGCTGCCCACTGCTCACATAGTGGAGATGGGTCGAATCACATGTGTCTCAGGGTTTTTTAATACTAAACTTAAACTTAAAATTGCGTTTTAAACTTGACACTAACCTCTGCATGGGACAATGGAAATGCACCAGTCATATCTAAGTGATCTGAACATTTGTGATTTGATTTCAAGCTGATATAAGGACAATTTATCTCTACATGTCATCTGTGTGTTGCAATATGCTAAGTTACCACTATACATGTGTCTTCACTCTTTTTCCCCCTGAGGTGTGTTTTTGTAGTTTTACCCATTATGAGCTTTCCTACTGGGCAGAGAAGCTGCCTTAAAGTCGACTTTGCCGTAACAGCAAACTATGACAAGAATGTTTTTGACAGAAATGGGGACATTAAGACTGACATGGAGAACTATAAGTTCCAGTGATGGACAGAGACATTACTCTCTCATCTCCCTGTGTGCTCCGTGTGAGCTGTAATGTGGGTCGATGTGAGGCAGAGGTGGACACTTTTAGCTCAGTAAAAATATCCTGCTCTATCTTTTTTTTTTTTTCTCCTCTTCCTTCTCTCTCTCTCTCTCTCTCTCTCTCGCTGCCTCTCTGTCTCTCTCTTATTGCTGGCACATCTGGAGCTCCATACAAACAACAAGAGCGTACCTCTGCATTACTCGCCTCTTTCAGACAGTTATGTAATATTAATCATTCTTTCCTCGGCACGAGCATTAGGAAAAACTTTAGTTTAGCTCCATAAAGCTCATTTGACCTGATTTAACGTGATGTGTTCGACAAGTTGCTCTCATGCTGGATACCAATGCGGCACAACACAAATTCACATCGCCACAGATTGTATACATTACCTCCCACACAAAAACACACACACACACATATATAACATAGCTTCGAATTCACAGGGGTCTGAATCGCAGGTTTGAAATAAAAAAGGGGGAGTAATATGGGACAGTTTCCAGGGATCTGCTTTGGAATCATGGGATTCATGCCTGCGACAGTGTTCTCACAAAATTCTAAAAATACTGATCTGCTTTTTTTTAAATTTGGACGGGAAGACCTCAAAAACATCACATTCACGGTCTTCTCTTTGAAGAGAGAACGTGGAAAAGAGAGGTCAGGAGGGTTTTTTTGTGGTACTCTCCCTATCTTTATCATCAAAATGGGACTATTAAAACGCAAGGGAGGAGGAGTGAGGCAAGAGGAAATGGCGTTGTAATGAATGTGGTGCCACAGCTGCCATCATTTAGAGTCTTTATCTTTCACTTTTGTTAGAGGTGGAGGAGAACAGCGAGAGAGAGAAAGGGCTTGAAGAGGGAGGGATATTCAAGCAAGGATAATTCTTGCTTATTATGTATTTTCAATTCAAAACAATTACACAATAATATCACTAAAGCGGTTAATAGAATGTTATGCTTTTGACAAATTTCTGTTTACCAGCCATGCCGATGAAGTTCTTCTAAATAGCGAGAAAATAAACATGAGAGTGACAAAAAGCTACACTTTCAGCATAGACGTTTTTTTTAATGCTTATTTTTGTGTTTAAAAGGGTGAATGAAAGCTGAAAAATGGGTCAGATAACAATACGAACTGGCGTAATCACAAATAAAGGGATTCAAATGTAATGTACAATCATTAAAAAACGGCTTTATGTTTATTGTAACATGCCGACTGCAATTTCCATACAGCTGTAGATCCTGTATTAGAGCACCGCCAAGTGCAGTTTTCACCAGTAGATAAAAGCGGAAAGTCAATTAAACCCTGCCGATGGACATTTTATTTGTGTGACATTGATCGCAAAGTCACTTTAACAAAGAAAGGTAAGAGAGAAAAGACTAAAATATGTTCTTGTACAGCAGAGAATTTTTTTCAGATTTAAAAAGAAAAAAAGCAATATGACATGCAGGCTGCTTTTCTTCTTTAAGTTCCTTTTCAGTTACATTAAAATCCTGCAGCAGTACAGAATAAAAATGGCAAAATGGACTCAAGCCATTGAGCACAGTAGTTTAATAAAGCAGTAACTCTGGGATGGGAAAGCACCCGTGTCTTCAACACAAATGCTAACTGGGGTATTTCTTTCTTGTGGGAACTAAAATGGGGAACGGCATTTATAATTTCCAATTAATGACTCCCCAGGCTACAGCAGGGTTTGAACTGGCTGTACTGCCGAAAACTTGAAAGAGACTTTGTGTTGTTTAGAGGGATGTGCGTAAGACCCAATAAAATGCAGACGTCTGTTCATACCTACAGCACAGACCCTGTCACGCTCACTCATCCTATAGGTAAATATATAACGTAGTAATAAATGCATCAAATTCCACTATAGCTGTTCACACACCCCACATACACCACCAGACACACAATCGTCCGCGCACATCTACATCCTCATCGGAATGTACGCTGAGTGGCTACATTCCACCGAGGCTATTCAGAGGTACACGCACACAAACAGTCACATATCACCATTACCGCAGACCAAACTTGTTTAGATAAGTGAACGTACAGATAGATGCTGATCGTTCCTCTCCATCTATAAATAGACAGTCCTGGATACCAGCAAGAGCAGCACCCAAAGGAACAACGCGTTAACTCGATCCTCTACAGCAG
>NW_007579145.1:125257-183887 GCF_000690725.1 Stegastes partitus
ACATTTTAAAGTTCACTCTACCTCTAGTCATGACGCCGCTGTTTAAACAGAGGTACTGGATTTCATGTTGCAGTGAAAAATGGGCTCAGGGTGACTTAACATGTGGCAGGAGCAAGAAATGTCCAGAAACTGCTTCGGGTTCAGAGGTTTAAAAAGAACAAGTGTACAGTGTTGTAGGTGTCGCAGTCACCAATGTCAAAGTCAAATGCTTTGTACCTCCAATTATCCACCTTTACCTCCTCCTTAATAAATTTTGCTGTAGTATAAAGTCAACTTTACACGGCCACAAGAGGTTGCCCCTCAAGAAAACACATAGTGGTTATTTTAAGCCTTTGAAAGAAAGGCTAATATTGCCGCGTTTATGAAAAAGAGAAACACGAGGATAAGACACAGAGAGTGGGTAGATGTGAGTGTGTGTTGCGATGGGGTCCATTAGCCGCTACGAGGTCATTCATTTGTATAAAGGAGCTCGTTGAACACGCATTCTGCAGAGCCAGCGGCTAATTCATCTGACACTGAACACCCTGTCACCTGCTACTGATGCACATCCACCTCATCACACACAAATGAGTGATAGTGAACAACCGTGAATTCGGGTAAACACACATTCATGAGTAATGAGCAAGCCGAGCCGATACAACACGAATGTACAGCACACAAACTAGCTGGAACTGCTAGGATGCACATATCACTGTTACATTATTCCAGATTCTAAACCACTACTAAGGCTCATCATTTGTGTGTTAAAGTGTATGTGTTCATGCCACTCTCCCCCATCAGTCAGTGCCTAATCAGATATATTGATTAGCTAATTGCTTGGTTATGGCGATATTATCCTGTCAATCTGAAAGTATCCATATTGATCAGGCTAGATGGACTAATGAAGGGAGAGCAGGAGGGAGAAAGTGATTGAAGAGAAAAAACAGGGAGCAGGAGAAAGACGAGGAGTGGAACTTCTCATTATAGTTAGAAAATATTGTACAGCAAACAATGTTGTTGCTGAACTGAACCAGCCAAAGTGCAGCATGCATTTCCTTCCTGAGAGAAGAGACTTTCTCACACTTTGGTTCCCATCCTTTTTTCCTCTGTAACCAAGGACAGATGAGGAGCATCACTACGGTTACCATATCCATGACAACCTCTCCCGCTGCTATTATTGGGCATGTCGTCAAGGAGACAGAGCAGCACATTATGGGATGCGGACAGAAATAGAAATCTTGTACTGGAAGCAATACAGCAGATCACTGGTATTACATAAGAAAGACAAATCTAGCGAGGGGGTGCCATATTGATTCTAAAACTACGGCTCCATCACACGTAGAGTTCGGGGTAAATATAAAGAGCACCACGGGGATACTAAACCACGGTCATGATGCTGCAGTTTTGAACTTATACTTTATTCAAAGTAAAACTTTGTACAAGCTAGTAATTTGCTTGCCAATTAAGCAAACTGCTAAAATGGGAGCCGTGTGGGTGAGCAAACTAAACCGCAAGAGGCCAATGTGTCACCCCAAATGACAAGAACAAAATAAATAGCAAAAGTATAACAAAGAGGGAGAAAAACACAAAAATGTGAACTAACACAAGAGAATAGTCTCCTGTGGCTAAAACTTATACGTCATTTAATTAGAAGATTGTGTTACAGGTACAGGAGGCACTGGAATGCAAAGGTGACACTGTAAGGAATAAATTAGCATAGTGTAAATGAAATGATCAGCCTGAGTTTCCCACCAGTAAGACAGTAAGGTCACAGGTCCATTCTTCCCAAATGTGACTGAAGAGTCATTCGGTATGCTCGAGTGTCCTTAAGCTAAACAGTAAACAGCTCAGGACTAAACCCATCATCCAAATGACCAAGATGTGAACATTATGAGAGTCACAATAGACACTCTGGGAAATTAGCAAATGGGAAGTAATATGGATTCTGGCATTCTTGGGTTTAATTACTGTCTTGCAGACACAAAGAAAGAACTCAATAAGGTCAATTGTCAAAGTAAATGCATATTGCAAATATAATGTAAACATGCTTAAGATGCACTTCTGGCAATGTCAGCAGAAGACATTGTCTGTAAATGTTGATGTCTTCATTCCTCCTCATGTTTGGTACATAACAAGTTAACGATGCACACACTGTACGCATATATAAAGAAATATAAATCACAAATATGCATATGTAGACATCAATAACTTTCAATGAGATGGAAACAACATGAGGCTGCAAAAGTATTTCATGATAAAATTAAATGTTGCAGTGGAACCTACCCCATCTAAGAACTGTTCCAGTCCAGGTATAAAGCATATTGCTCACAAAATTGAGCTAAAATCTCAAAAATGTAGTGTTTATGGACACCATCATGCTCTGGTAATAATTAATATTGCAACACATGCCTACATGTCTGTTTTTGAACTTTGTAATTATTTATTCGGGAGTCTATTCTAAGTTTTGTGGGATAACACATTTGACGACTATTGAAACAGTGCAACAGTTTTCTTGACTTTTCTACTTGTCAGTACCACACACACAGACACACAAACAAAGACAGATACATGGCTCAACCATATATTTAAGACTCTGGTCCATCTGCACTCGGCTTCCTGTCTGTCAGAAGGTTATAAAACTAATTGACCACAGCTGTGGTGGTGGGGAGAAGGTTGTGTGTGTTTGTGTGCATGTGTGTGTGTAGTATCTGTTCGTTAACTTGGAGGGTGGGAGGGGTCGCCCTGCCAAAATATTACACATGAAAATAGGGGGCCTAATATTTGATGTAACCATATCTAAATATGCGTAAGTGTGTGTGTGTGTGTGTGTGTGTGTGTGAGTGGGGGATTTCCAAACAGGAAAACATAAATACATCCCTAAATGTATCCCTTCCTATGCTGAATGAGAAAATGATTATTTGCATAAAATATTAATTATATTAGCTTTAAACAATCAGCGCTTCCTGCTCCTAATCTGCTGTCTTATTGTGGAAGTTAAAGCTTTCAAGGTGCATCCGAAGGTGCAGTTCAAGTAGGATTTAATTTACTTACTCATTTATTGATGTATTTGATTCTCACGGTTAATGCCCACATTGTGATGTGATCAAAAGCCGGAGATTTTAAGTGGAATCTTTTCAAAGAATTGAAACTAAAAGAAAGCTTGAAGGAATACATAAGAGTAGACGTGTTAAACAGAAAGATAACAGCAATGCAGAGTAAAGACAATGTTCTAAGTCAAGTAGTGTAAGAAATGCAGGTATGCCTCCTGCAGGATTCAGAGAGCGATAAAGACAGGCAGAGAGAGTGGGTGATGGACACAGATTGAGAAGATGAAAACAGCTGTCCTCCTTCAGTCGTATTTACTCTTCTACTGACTCATATACCTGCTCTGACACTGTATCATTACGTGAGAAATCAGAGGGTAGATACACAGCAAAACAAACGAAAACAAATGTTATTTCTCTACTCGCAGGTGTGTCGTAAGCCCCGACGCAACTTTGTGAATAGACAAGGTCAAGAAAAGACGATGTCCCAGCTTGTAATGTGACAGCTGGATCTTTGGAACGTTTTCCTACTCAGAATATGTGACAGTTAAACTCTAATACCAATAAATTCTCTAAATCTGCAAGATGGGCGTGTTGACATGTAAATGTGTCTGGAATGAGCTCTCAAGATTTAGTAAACATGGTATCCTTAGAAAGAAAGAAAGAAAGAAAGAAAGAGTCGGAGACACATTGCCAGATGTTCCCAGGCCTGAGAGGGATTAACGTCCTCCTCTCACTAATACCACTAATACACCGTCATACATCTGCATGCTGACACACACACACACACGCTTACACACACACATAAAGTATATAACACATGTGATTCATGTATACAGCAAAGTACAAAAGTCTGAGAGAGATGTTTTGTTTTTTTTATTTAAAAAACAAAAAAAAGTAGAATAAAGAAATGTTTTGCACTATATCTATGTCAATTTTTAAAAAATTTGTGGCTTTGTCCGTCTCGACTCCTTCGTACAAAAGGTCAGATTTCCCTGATTGCATCCCTCCAGTTAAAGCACGCATTCAGATGACACTCGGGCGGATTTGATCTGCGCATCAGCTGCTTGTTCAAGTAAGTGCAGCCTTTGTTCACTCTCATAAATATGTCTGTGCCTCAAGTTTCCAGCAGAACATTGCTTACTAAGTAGCACTGCGATGGTGGAAAACACGGCATCAGAACTAAGCGAAAGAGTCAAGAAGCGGGATTGTTATTCTGAGCAAAGAGGGTCTTTCTCAGCATCGAATCACAGACTGAAGTTTCCAAGAGGGCAGCGCATGGAACTCTTAATGCTGTGCGGAAACTGGATCGGTTGCATCCGAAGCACGATCAGGGAGACCAAAATTGACCACGTAATCAGAAGATCAATACATTAAGCTTTCTGTGGCTGAAAAATGGAAAAGTAACTTCATCCCAGATAGGAGAATTTGCTAAATAAAGAAGGCGAGAGTCTAATCAGGAAAAGTACTGTCAAAAGCAGGATGTCTAGTAGTGGCCTCAGAGGATGACTCACAGTCTCTGAGCGGTCACAGACTGGAGAAAGTCCCATTTACTGATGAATCCAAGTTAGAGATTGATGGCGGTAACAGAGGTGTGTATGTGAGGAGGTGAACAGGAGAGAGAGTAGCAAACCCACAGTGGAGCATGCTGATGGGAACAATCATTATATAGACCACACTTGGACACCTGCAACAAGCATTCAGTCATGCTTCACCCTTTACTTTGGAGAGATTTTTATATTGCAGCAAATTAATGACCCCAAACATTACAAAGGTTTGAAACGAGACGACCAAGAAGTGTTGACTGCCATGAATCCTACACAACAGTCATGTGACCTCAGCTTCGTAAAACATTTATAGGGGGAACATGAAAACTGAAAAAAAAAGAAGTTCTTTGAAAACATCGCATCATGCTGGGATAACATGGGTAATCTGGAACACACATGGTACGCTACACATCTGGGGGAACTACAAAATCACCAGATAAAAACAAGTCATGCCACTCTACCAAAAAACAGCCCACAGTTACTCAGTCTAAACTATTATTTTCTCCTTTGCCAAAATTTTTATTTTGCCCACAAAAGAGACAGATTTCCTTTGATCAAATCATCTCACAAGGCTTTATTTGGTACTACTCAAGAGCCCGCATTCAAATTAACTGAAATTCTCCATTTTCTTCAGGCTTCAAAGTCGAACATTATAATCAACAACACTGCTGTATGAGCAATCAAGTAAATAATGCTCAAAAATGGTATCATTCAAAGAGAGGAACATGCTTTTTTTCAGCCCCACTTCTTTATTTTTTCCTCGCTCGCTTCTGCTCCCATGTCTATTTACTTCCCTTGCGCTTTTTTTCATTCCGCCGTTCTTATATTTTACCTTCATGAAACTGTCAAAGCTTTATAGAGACACGCTGCCAGTAAATCACACTGAGTGGAATCAGCTGGAAATGAGTAAATGACATGCAACAAACGCAAACAGAAAAAATTCTGCTGACGAAATGCTTCTCCCTCATAACACACGAGTCAAGATAATACTGGCGTCTACAAAGGAGAGTCAGGTGTCACCGCACAGCAACGACAACCAAGAAAACTCGAGCTTGCCAATAACAAATACACCAAAGTGAGTCTATTCAGCTGTAAAGCAGTTGAAATCTTGTGCGCTACTCACCAGGTTGGAGTTGGTGGCATTCGAGTCATCCTCAGGGAAGGGGATGTAGACAGCTAAGGCCACGCAGTTGGCGAAAATGGTCATCAGGATGATGATCTCAAATGGTCTGAGCGGACGGTTAAGGAAGAGTCGAGTACACAAGTATAGAGACATTTATGCAGCACAGTGTTGAGGGATTTCTAGCATTGAACAAAAGACACAACTGATATTTTAGAGTTAAATAAAAGACAAACCTAGAGATATGATTAGGAAGTCCAAGTAAGCGTGCAATGAGAATGGCGCCTGTGGCTCAGCTGGTAGAGCAGGTTGTCCTCTAATTGCAAAGTCGGTGATTTGATCCCCCACCCAAGTGTCACTGGGCAAGACACTGAACCTGAAGTTGCTCCCAATGGCAGGCAGCAGCTTGCATTGCATCGGTGTATGAATGTGATCTACTATCAGATGTACGTCACTTTGGATAAAAGCTAAATGAAATTGTAATATGTGATGTGTAAAAGTTAAGCATAAAGAAATAATGTGATGGGTGTCCAAAAAAACCAACAGGTTGGGTTTTTTCCAGGGTAGGAGGGGAGTTGGGCGAAGTTCACAAACGTATAAGGACATGTAATGCATCACTAGCTAGCCAAGTCTCCAGTTTGTTCTTACAGCCTCTGTATCGAATAAACATTATTCACATCAGACTCTGAAGACTGTTTCAAGGTTTTTTTCTTGCTCATATAACTTTTTTGAGGACCCGAAGTACTTAGATAAGGATCGTTCTTTCGGTTCTGTTGTGACGACGCTGCCTGATCATCGCTGGCTCGTAGCAGGCAGACCGAGTCACGACAGCAGACCATTTACCTTAAATGACATTTCACAGAGGAAGGGTCAAAATAACACTGAGTTTAATTGTGTCTGAAACTTTACTGAAACTGGTGTTGGCTCTTTTAAAATATAAGTCAATACACGTCAGGTTCATGTAGGTCCTAAACGATCCATAAAAGCAAAAAAAAAAAAAAAAAAGGCTTATGACCTTCCCGAATAGAAAACGTATTCATATCAGGCGCGGTATTTCAACAAAGAGGTATTTTTAAACAAGCTAATACATCCTTACATAAGCAGAGGTATATATACACATAGCAGAGTGCACAGGCAGTTTACACAAGGAGGGAGATCAAAGCTGTGGAGTTTGCCTTTTGGTTAACAATAAGACACGTCGGCTAACGTAGGAACCTTTTTGTACGAGCCGGGGGGGAAGGCCGGAGAGACAGCGCATGTCCTAATATGGGCGCGGCGAGGAGCAGGCCTGTCGCGTGGAAGACGGGATGTGGACGGAGGGAGATGGTATGAGAGAGAGGGAGAGAGAGAGGAGAGAGGGACACAGAAGGTTTTTATTTGGAACGGTCCTTGAGAGGGGAGTGACCTCATTATTTTGGGCCTCCGAGAGAGAGAGAGAGGATGGAGAGAAAGGGAGAGAATGTGAAGGAGAGATAGAGGAGGTCTGGTTTTCATCAACACAATTGCAAACTGCCACTGCTGTCACCTCCCTCCACCTCTCTCTGCTCTCCTTCCTTCCTTACTTGTTCCTCCTCTTGTCGTCCTCTCTCTCTTATCAGATTAGCCTATACCTTTACACGAGCAGCCTGATGAGCTGCGCTGTCAGAACCCCAGACCCACAAGAACCGTAATCTAAGTCATGTACATTGAAGCTGACATTAATGTTCAACACATTGCATCGCACCATGAATGCAGGTTTTTTTTTTCTTCTTCTTGAGAACAGGGTTTAATTATTTGCTTCATTGAATCTGACTTTGCTGGACTTGGAAGTGGCATTTCTGAAGGCGCTGCTAGAACAAGTGGGTGAAACTTCAAAAGAGTGTCACTAACAAGAAAAAAAACAGGTGGTCATGTATTGTGGATGAGGCACATGGTGGTCTACACACTGTCCAGGTTTTCAATCTGTTTCTTAAACTGCATTACCATACATTGATAATGCAACTTTGATAAAACCATCAGAGGTAATAGATTGCTATATGTGTACACCAGTGTCCGATTGTCTGGAGGTAGTGTTTTCCCACTGCAGTAAAATACACAGCCACTAATGCGTGGAAGTGTATATCGCCAAGATTCCCCAAAAGCCTGAATCCTTTTAGTTGGCTATAATTAACTGTCCTCTACAAATGAAATGTATTTACATTCATTCAACGGTTACAGATCATAAACTTCTCAGCAGAGTCCAACTCCCAGCTATAGATGTTCATCATCGTGACATTTATAAATACACTGGAAGTCTGGTGGATCTGAAAAACAGATGTGAAAAATAAATGAACAACATGTTTTGTTTTCAACTCCCAAACCTCACCACAAGGCCTTGAACGCTCTTTGATTTACGGTCTTGTAATCGCGAAATGAGTTTCTGATAAATGCAGAGATTACTCAATATGGCTCCTGACAGCTTTGAGTGACAAAAGAGCGGTAAAGTAATGACAAAGAAATAATTAAGTTTCGTAAAGAAAAAGTGAACCCATCTAGAATCATACTAGCAAACGTGTTGTGTGTGGCCCCACTACACAAAGCTTAACAATTTTAGGTAAACCTTTATAGGCAGAGAATGAGCAAGAGGGAGAAAAAAAAATCTTTTTTTTAGATAGCGGCACTAATATTTTGTTTATGTTTGGATTAAAAATTGACCCTTGATCACCATCCACAGTCACAAGCTGCCACAAGACCGTTCGGCTCATTCAGCCCGGGACCAAACTGCATCAAAGTTAATCACTCACCCTTGTACCAAGGACTCATTAAACTCACTTCAGACATGTGGGGACGCACTGAAAAACAGGCCTGTGACTCATTCTGGGTTCCTGACCCGTAATTTGAAAAAAAACCCTTGAGGTTTGCTTCCATCAACATGATAATAAATCTACTGTCTGCTGTGCTGTTGAGAGCGAGACACAACTTGGAAGAAATTCTGGAGTTTAGAGCAAAGAATCCGACCACATCTACTGATAATGTACATCGATCAGCAATAATGGTGTTTAACAGCATAGAAGGAAAGAAAATTAGGATTTTGCTCTGAGCTAATTGGAGGGGTCAACTGTGACAGTGTAAAAATCAACAATAAACAAATTAAATTAAAATCAGCATCAAGGTGGCTCAGAAGGTTATAGAGTTAAATATTCACTAAGCTGCTACAGTCTGAGGAATTATGGACTTTAACATATATATTCTGCATTTTAACAGCAGCAGTTGGCTCATATACACACACCACATGCAGCTCACAATAACACAGATTATCTCTTATCTTGACAAACCCCAATAAGAATCCTGGGATATTATCTGGGAGAGTGGGCTCAACACGAGAATATTTATCTGTTGTCCTGATTGAGCTGAAAAAACGCACAAATAGCGCAATCACTCATGTGACCTGATGCATTGTATACAGTATGAGCTGCTAGACAGGAAGACGTGTGTGTATACTTATAAATGCACTTGGTGACACCTTTCGAAAAACCGCCACTTAGCGTGATTTCATATAGAGAACATGGTAGTTAGGCGTAAACGTGCCCCGGCTCTCTCCTTGTCTCTCACACTGACCTTGCGGCGTGCAGGTAATATCTAAATGCTATAATTACGCAGCATGTGAGAGTGTGCTGGTGGGTTTCCGTCCTTTATCATATGCATGTAAGCGTGCGTGTGTCGTTGTTCCGGGTGCGTTGATGTGTGTTCTCTAATCTGACTGTGTGTGTGTGTGTTTGTGTGAGCTCAGACAGGCCCCATCGACCTGTTGAGAGCAGTAGCTGTTGTCATGGTAACAGAGGAGGAAAAGAGGAAGATTTCGGATCTGCTATCTCTGGAGACAGAGGTACTCACAGAACAGAGGACGCGCACACACACGGGCGTACACACACATATATAAAGCCTAGAAAATACAAACAAAACATCCATATCTACACGCTTACAAGGGTACATACATACAGAGTGTCGTCAGGTTCAGACTAATGTTCTAACACATGTCCACCATGCAGTTAAGAAGAACATTCCATTGTGTTAGAAAGATTACTGTGCTTTTTCTGTTTCCCTATGCTGCAGATGCTTCTCTTTTCTGTTTCTCTTGCACCATTTTCCAGAAGAACCTACTATAATGCCCCCCCCTTTCCTTCTTTCACTCATCTTATTCCTATCTCCATCACTCTCTCCTCCTTCCCAGCCTTTAGAGCTGTTTAAATGAATGATTCCAGGAATTGTGGGTAATGATCTGAACACTCATCCGTCATTGGCTGAGATTGCTCCAGTGACCCTGAGGGTTTATGCATCCTTTTTTTTCATATTAATTTTAGTTTTATTTTTCAGCCTCGGCACAGTTTAAAGGGGGGGCTGCTGACATGTCGACGACTGAATTGTAAATACACAGGATGACCAGCAGGAAGATTGTCCATGTTCACTGTTTCACAGCACTGAGAGATTAGACTCGTACTTAAAATACACAGTTGATCCCATGGGATGTGTTTCTGTTATTTTTAGAATAACTTGTCTATTGTGCGAGCGATATACAAGATAAATGCAAGCCATGGTGGTTTTCAAGAGCCTGGATTTTCACAATAAACTATCGCAAGTAGTAATGCTATAATTGTTTGATAAATATACAGGTTTAAAAGAATAGAATTTCACAAAGAATTATACCATCATTTATCACTGGGTATTTAATATAACTTTCTTGTCAGACATAATTGCTGCTCCTGCTGTGAGACTAAAATGCCAGAATGAACAATAAGCAGAAATCCAATCGCAAAAAAAAAAAAAAAATCTTTTCAATCTATCCTATTAACTGTTAAAATGTGACATGTAATGTAATTCCTTAAAAAGTGCAATTAGAACTTATTTTCTGAAAAAAAAAAAAGTCTTAATATGTTTTGATATTTGGTTTTATTGTGACATGTGTAGTTGAGGATTACTCCTGCGGCTCAGAGTATGAATGCCGGCGGATATGTGCGGCGAACGATTATAACAAACAGAGTTTTTCAGTGGCACTTTTGTCCATTAGAGCTTACAAGGTTACAGACGCTGATTGATTGTAATTTGATAATTCTCTAATGCAATCCTCTTCAAACACGCGCAAACACTTCTAACTCATCGTCTCTTTTCTCGGCAATTCACTCTGCCTTCTTTCCTCCCTGATGATCCCTCTACTCTCTCCACCCACACCTCCTTCCCTCCACTCGCTGATGATTCGCCCTGCCCCTGTTGCTAATTCTTCTTGTTTACCTTTCCCATCCTCCCGTCAATCCCTCCTTCCTCAACCACCGCACTCCATTATCTCTCCTGTCGACGTCCATGTCCTGCCCACATCCCAGCCCTTCTCATTTCCCCAACCCCACCTCTTTCTCTCCCTCCGTCCCTCTCAGGACGACTGTGCTCTCGCTGAGTCGACGCTCACGTGAACTTATTATTGATCACTTTGACTGTGACACTGACCATTCTTGTCTTTCTCTTTTTCTACCTCACCCTGAGGGAGAAGCAACTCATTATGTTCGGGAGTGTAAAAATAAAACAAAAGAGCAGACGAGGGGTTGGAAAAGAACAGCGGACGGGTGAGAGATTTGGACGGACAGAAGGAGAGACGGATAATAAATGTTGTGAGCGACTCCTGGGTGGAGAACAGAGGGAGCGAGGAAGGAACAGAGGCGTGGATGGACCTGGGGGAGAGAGGATGAATGCAGTTAGAAGAAGCCAGGGGAGAAAGATATGCTGGGAAGAGGTGTGAAGGAGAGACGAAAATGACACAATTTGCTTTATCCTCCTGTGAGAAAACGGGAGAATGTAAATGAAAGAGGAGAGCAGAAAAAGAAAGACGGAGAAGGGCAGACAGAGGAAGGGGAGAAGGGATTAAGACGACTGAGTGGAGAGGGGAAAATCACACTTATTGAGAGCTAGAGGACAGAAGAGAGATTGATTAAAGCCCCATACGGAGGGGATTAACATTACCGGGGGGAGGTGGGGGGATAAAATATTCCTTGTGGTCCACGGCAGTTTAACTTGTCGTTCTGGATGGGTTTTTAAACTTTGGGAAATTACAGGATACGGTATGTAACATGGACGTTCAACAGAAAAAAACTCTAACAGTCCATTATAAAAATCAACTTAGAAATCAGAGGGGGGAAAAAAAGCTTTAGAATTTTTCAACTTTTCTTCATTTGCCCAGTAGCTCTGAGATGATTTGGCATACTTTTAATGGCTCAATGTGATCAAATATAGGCTAAAAACAGTGCTCAAAAGTGTATAGCAAAACATACAACTGGCATTGTATTATGATTTTAAGAGGCTTTTGTGCAAATTTATTTATTATTGATTGATTGGTTCCCAAACAGATCTACACACATGTTGGTGTTAACAACAAAGCTGCAAATCCTCTATCTAATCCCTTCTTCTACCTGCATCCCCCCAT
Source organism: Stegastes partitus (assembly GCF_000690725.1). NCBI lineage: Eukaryota > Metazoa > Chordata > Actinopteri > Pomacentridae > Stegastes > Stegastes partitus. The sequence goes on from NW_007579145.1 coordinate 137,372, forward strand.
CGATTATAAATCCACTGATCAGTTTTTACCCCAGCTCATACTTCTTTGTTTTTATTAACCCATTCATCCCAAGGTCTAAAAACTGAGGGATGAAACGTGCCAAAGGCAACATTACACTTTATCTGTAAGATCTACTCAGACAAGAATACTCTGGGTGTAGGTTTAGGATGCTCTCTTAATGGAAAAATACTAAAATTTTCCTCAAAATGGATCTTAAAATTATCCAATTTCAATATTACACGACTGTATACGCTTTCTAACTTTATACCAGACTTGTATTTAACGGTAACCCCTGCAGTCGGCCTTTGTGTATTTCCTCCTCTACTCTTTCTTGATTTAAAAGATTGTTAAAACTGACTCTACCAGTTGATCATTAGATTGGAAAAAGTTTATCTTACTCTACTTTAAATATTATTCGATTCATAGCTTTTCAAGCAGAACAGTTACATAATCCGGTTCCAGCCTCACTAATTTAAGGAGTTTTACTGTTTAGCCTTCAGTTGTGATCTGTTGGTGAAGGAAAACAAACTGAAGATCGTCATGGCCTCCTGTAATTAGTAAGGGGTCACTTTTTGATATTTCCTAGATAAACAGGCTAATTTGGGAGGGAAATATTTGGCAAATAAATCTGATAGTGACCCAGTGAGATGTGAAAGAACTTGTTGTTTTCCAGTAATAAAATTGACTTCCTGATACATCCAATTTGAACACTATGCCTTGTTAGTTCCAAATGAGCACAAACTCAAGCAAAAAATTTGACATGGAGAACTCAGACTCTTTTGAACTGGTTTCCTTCAAGCTACTAAACAGAATCAATTCAGAGTGTGAGCTGTTTGACTTTAACAGTTTTTTTTTTTTTTTAAGGGCATTTTATAACCATTAGAGAAAGCAGTGCACAGTGTTAAGACAATCCTCCAGTCACGGTCAGGTAAAGGATACTTCCACTCCACGATGCTGATGCAGGCCCTGCGGATGGGGTTCTTGAGTGTGAGACAGAGCAGGGCCCGTGGCGGCCTTGTGGCTGTCGTCGTGGTCTGTTTCTTGGGTTTGGAGCTGTAGTGTTGTCTCTTCCTTTGCGTAGAGCTGGCCGTAGAGATGGGCCCGCCCCCTCCCGAACCGAGCCCCGCGCCTCCGCCCGATGCGGCGTTGCCCATCATCTTCGCCTGCCGCGCGGCGTCGATGGCCGCCTGCCAGCTCAGGGCTGCCCCCGGCGTGGGGATGTGCTCCGGAGCCAGGCCAACCACGCCCACGCCGTGGTTGACCCCGCCCCCTCCTCCGCCATGGTCACCATGGCTACCGCTGCCGCTGTGCTCGTTGGTCAGGGCAGGGATGGGAGCGCGAGGAAGAGGGGGAGGCGGTGGGGGAGAGTAGTCGGAGCCTGGAGTGGACAGAAATAGGAAGGGACAGGGAGAGAGGAGAGACAGGAAGTTAGCAAACCACACAGATTAATTTATCAGTAAGCACAGAGATCCCCCCACTCAGTGAGCAACTCATTCACTTGTTGGTTTAATTCATCACACATGGTTCCTTGAAGGCGATGCTTTCAGTTTCTTTGTTTGGTCTAGAGACTACAAGGGGCTCTGAACTGCTATCAGTAACTGATTTTAAGTATTTTTGTTGGCTACTGAAGTCTCGTCTTGCAGAATAGACCAATCCCAAATACGTGTCGGACAGGCACAACAGAGATAACCATGTTTGGTTCTCGACCATCTGTCTATGGTCTGAGTTTTCACTGTGCACAACATCAAACATTGTTGCACTTTATCTCATGTAAGTCTCTCTTAATTTCATCATAAGCCACCAAATCTGGCACTGGTGCTCCCATCTGACAGACTCAGTGCCCTGCAGTCAAGAGGTTACAAATCTCTTCTTGGAAAATGTACTTGAGAAGGAAAGAATTCCTGCAGTGTCGTAGTAAAGAACCAGCAAAGTTAGAATGACAGCCCCCCACCCAGAGTCAAAGACGACGTATTTGCTCTGTGGGGTTAAATGCATATACGAGTGCGTTCAGATCTGACAGGACATTACAAGACTCAGACGAGAATTTAGCGGAATTAAAGACAAAAAGAATGTCTGAGAGGAATGAGAGGCAGAATTACAATAATCTCTGTGAGATTACATAGTTTCACCCATTAAAACTGTAGGAATAAGACTGAGTAAAAGTAAGAGAGAGCGGATTATCCATATTGTATGCTTAGCTAGATTAAAGGCAGTTATAATATCCTCTCAGCCCTCCTTCCCTTTGACATCTGAAGAGGGATTCAACAAATGTTCTCACCCAGCGCCAGATTACGTCACATGACTTAAAACCACGCATTTTTGTGTTGCTTTATGTCAACAAGTATTATAAACACAAAAGCTAATCATGAAAGTACACATTTTGCTTAGGGAGGAGAGGAACAGCACTGCATTGCAAGAAGTGCGACCTAGTGGAGATGTCAAACCCTTTCAACAACACCAGCTGAACAGAGTTCGTTTTTGACAGTAAAAATAAACTCAAAATCATTACTTTTGCTTGAAAGACATAATTTTGTTGCTGTGTCCATCATTGTTGTTATTGTCATTGTTGTTATTATTATTGTTACTATTGTTGCTGGTGTTGGTGTTGCTGGTGCACCAATTTCCCTGAGGTTTCCACCAAGGGGATCAATAAAGTTCTATTCTATTCTATTCTATTCTATTCTATTCTATTCTATTCTATTCTAATTGTGCAGCATAGATTCACTTATGTTCATGTTTTTGTAAAGTATTTATCTTCAAATTCGATAGCAAACCACAAGCTGGATGAAACAGTGCCATGAATCAATATTCTCTTGCACAAAATGCCCACAGTTGAAATAAAAACCTTAATCTTGGTAGCAGCAATCAAAGCACACAGAGTTATGTAACTACCCTACCTAACTTGTGCTGAATTCAAACTAATTTGCATTTCACCAAGTGTAAATCCCACTGTCGAATTCACAAATCTAATGAAGTGAAAATTGAATTCAGAACTTTAAAAGAGCCCCAGTTATCCATCCTGAGCTGTTACAACAGAGGCAAGGAGATAAACAGAGGAGAATGTGGGAAACTGATGTGTAGGGGTTCGACGAAGTAGACTTATTCTGTATGCTTTGTACAATTACAGGGAATTTACAGTACGTGCTGCATCCCATTCCTCTCACTTCAGTGTTTCATGTTTCACACTGGGTGAAGGCCTCAGGACTACATTAGAGTTGTTATTGTGCTGTATCACATGTACATAAATACATCCCAGAGGCAGTTGCATTCACATGACTTCACACAATCACATCAAGATGACCAATGCCAACTGTTCTCTTTCCAACGGTGTCAACACTGCCCATTTTGTCAAAGCCATCTGCATCAGAGTTTAAAACTACCGCATAAAGAGGTTGGATGAGGTGTAAATAATCAGATTTTCTCCCACGTGTCCCATTCATTGCTGTTTGGTTAATGTAGGCGCCAAAAGTACGTGGTTAAGTTTAAATACCAAAACTACTTGATTGAGGTTTAGGAAAAAAAAATATAGGTTGGGTTAAAATATAGCCTTTCACAACATTTACCTTATGTTAGAAACTTCTCTTTACTTGAAAAGCAGTTAAAGTTACCAGCAAAGAACACATGGCTACAGATTTATGGTGTTTATTTCTTATGTTTATGTATGTTATGTATCTATCAGACTATCTTGTGTGTTGATAAAAATCACCCAGTGTGATCAAATGTGGCACCAAGGGGCATCATGTGACGAGTTTGACATGTATCATTCCAAAAGTCAAGACTGATTTAATCAAGAAATACAGACACAAGTATGTAGCTCACATCACAGTATGTTTTAACAGTGCGAACGGTGACATCTAACTTAAACTTCTCAGTCATCCAGGTCATGGTTATGCTCGTTGTTTATTCGTAGCAACTGGACCTGCTTGAGTTTCTTGAAGACATTTCACCTCTCATCCAACCTCGTGAAACGTCTTCAAGAAACTCAAGCAAGTCCAGTTGCTACGATTAAACTACGAGTCCAACTTAAACTTCCTCTCTCCATCACTTGTTTTTTTCACTATAAAACATGAGAAAATTTGCTCTGGCAATACAGCATCTACTGAGTTACTTGAATAATGCATTCACTCGCCCTCTACTAACTACTGAATTAAAAGTTAGACTAAATTAATTCATTGCCTGCTTTACTTTCTGTTACTTATCCAACAGCTCTTACACCACCACACCCACACACTGCATCTTCAGTGCAGTCATGAAATAAGTCCTGTATTCAGATCCTTCACTTACATAAATGTGGCAATACCACATTTAAAATTAGTCCATGACAAGCAATGTTGCTACATTCACTTTGAAAGAATCACTCTAGGCTAAGCTATATCAAAATACCACTTCACATGATAACTATGCAGCTTTACGTAACAGGACTGTTTTTAACTAAATGTACTTAAATAAAAAACAGAATACGTGCTTTTAGGCCTCGCTCACACCAGACATTATGGCTTATTATTGTCGTAATAGTACAGGTGTGCCGCACAAAACAAACAACATTGTAAAAAGGTGACAATGAGCACACACAGGAGGTACAAAGCAGCTGAAGCCAACCGAGGCATCATTAGCTGTACTATTTACACCTGTGCTTTTTATTGTTAGTGATGCCTTCATGTGCAGCCTTTAACTTTTGTAAATATTGGCACTGGAACTGATTTGAATGACTTCATATGGTATTAGTAAGCCTAATCAGTCAGGATCTTCATAATATTGGTAACATAAATAAATAAAATCAACATATTAATCCACATTTTTAGTCTTTTGCCTCATTAGCAACCAGTAGCCATCAAATAATAAGACTTTACAATTGCATGTTTGTCTCTGAAATGTCCTCATGAAGAAACAATGAAAAGCAGCACATTATAAAAGTAAGAAAACTCAAAATTGTACTTATGTACAGCCTGTAAGTTGCTAGTTGTAAGTTGTATACTTTCCACAAAAAGGTTTACAAATAAGATAGAAAGCGGGCTAGCATTGTGTTTAGCCATTTAGCAGCTAATTAGCTTAGCCACAGGGCAGCGCTCCAGAGATGAAGCAGCAAAAAGGAGTCGACACAAACGTTTAACAACAGCTTAGCAGTCAGTTATACCACCTATATGTCAGATAAAACATTAGGGAATGTGTAAAGAAAACTAATTAGGAGTAACTGCAGAGGAGAATCCTTGCTCAATGTCAACTAACAGAGCAACAAACAGCTAGCAGCTAACAAGTTAGCTAGCTATCTTCTACTGGGATTATTAACTGCAATACAATAACATTTAAATGTGAAAAACAAGTTATGCTAAACAAAAAACAACTCAGTGACTTTGTTGTTAGTTTTGCACTATTCTAGAATTGAATGTGTTTTATGGATGTTGATCATACCTGTAGGCCTAATTTGTTTTCGTTATTTCTTTGTTTATGCCAAGTCTGTTGTAATTTTTTTTGGACATAAGTGTTACACAAATAAACTTTATTGTTTTTATTACAGCCGCAATAAAGCCGCAATGCCCTAAAGGTAGACATAATCTTGAAACAAACGCACTGACTAAACAACAACATAAATATGTGCAAATATTTAGGAGCAGCGTGCTTTGAAAAGAGCAACAATGCCCAAGGCGGTGATCTTTACATTCACCAGCAGTGAAGTCACCTGGTATCAGATGCAGCATGTGGGATATACCCGTGGTTTCAATTTTGAAGCATATCTTTCATCTTGTTACTTGGCTCAAGCTGCCTTTGTCATTTTCTACAAACTCAGGGAGTCCATTTCGATGTTTTCTGTGATCTTATAAAGCCAGAAAACCTCGATTCAGGTGTCAAACCCTCACTTTTATTAAACATACGAGAATGAAAACACACACACATACATTTTGAGTTTGGATGCCTCCCAGATGTTGCTTTTATTCTGTCAAATATCTTCATTTTCTCCCCACCATCGACTCCACTGTGACTTAATATCTGCTTCCCTGACTGCTGTTGCACATCATCATTCCTCTTTAGCTCACTATCTTCGGCAAACACACACACACACACACACACACACACACACAGACACACACTCACACATAATCACTTTTAGCATATTGTACTGCTGCGTGATCAGTTTATCTCGCGCTGCCTGCCCCTCTCACAGGGTGTACCCCACTGAGAGAGAGTGCGTTCGTAAGTATTTGTGTGTGTGTGTATGTGTGCGCGCGCTGCATGAGCGAGTGTGTGAGGATTAGAGGGGGGTAAAACTTTAATACTACAGAGCTCACTAATCTGTCTGTCTGACCGCCCGTCTCTCTGTGGGTCTGTCCCGTCACATGCATATGCGCAGTCATGTCGTGCGCCTCTATGCGTTGCATGATGGTGTGTGTGCCTGTGTGATCAGCTGTAATTCTATTAGCAGCTCTTTATCCTGCAGGAAGAAAATACACGCATTCCATGGAAATGTGATTCCGAGCGAGGGGAAGTTTAAAGCAGGAGGGAGGTAGAGTGGGATGGATGGAAGAGGAAGCGACTGATGGGATAAAGAAAAACAAATACAGATGGAAGATATATCTAATAATGAGAGAAAGGGTAAATGAGAGAATGATAAAAAAAAAAATGAGAGGAAGGTTGGAGTGATGAGATTTAATCCAGCTATCATATGACTTTACAGTCAGAAATATTAGCGTTACGATCATGCAAATGCTCGTAACATGCATGCTAATCCTTTACAAATTGTTTTGATTTTTGTTCCATTTTTGTGCCTTGTTGCATATGAAGAGTTTATTTTCAAAAACAGGTAACTCAGTTTTTGTAGATTTTCAGGAAACTCAAGTTGAGTGGATTTGACTCAGTAGAAATGACATGGCAAAAAACCTAAGTTAGATTGATATTGTCTCAAATCGACGATGGAAAAGTGGGTTTTCTGAAGGTTTGTGAAGATGTTATCTGTTGTTGCAAGTGAACTATTCATATTTTAAATTTATTTGTGTTCATTTCTAAATAATAAAACAGGCCATTTTAACTTGTCATCGTAGAGGGAAAAAAAGGTGTTACAAATAACATGACAGATGAAGTGAATGTCAGCGATCATCGTACTGCAACGCTGTCCTTTCCTGGGAAACCTTTGGTCCTAGCATTCATGTGGATCTTATTTTGGCAGCCACCTAAACAATATTACCGAACCAGCACAACCCCTGTAGCAATCTAGCTCCTTAAGCAGGACATCGGGCTGTGCCACACCACAAAAACTGCTCAGGTACAGCTCGAGGAACACAACCAAGAGACACACTCCCAAAATCCAATGGAGCATCCGCGGGATCAGTTGGGACATGCCAGATAAGTGGAGGCCCCACAGAAACCCAGAGATGCCGTCCCAATAGATCAGAGCTGTTTTGGTGGCACAAAGAACTTTTTTCATGTTGTGGCTGATTGGTGTCTTGAATTGAATTAAATGTGTACAAGATACAGCCAGCAAAAGAGACGCATGCTGACTTTAAATAAAAGCTCATGATGCCAAAACCAGGCTCATCAATATGAACCACAGAGACAGAGCAAAGTGTTTTATCAGCCTTTATGCATCAGTCCCTGCGCCATAGCATACGCTCCGTCTGAACTTGAAGTGAACCTAACTGAGCTGAACTTCAGTGTGAACTGAACTGCAGACTGTAATGAGCTGTGATACAAACGCAAGTCCACGGAGCTGTTATCTACTTAATGATAAAGACTGGAGACAGATACTATCACTGCAACTCTAAGCACTCCGCTGCAAAATGTCATTGCTATAATGCTTGTGCAGTATAGCGCTCTGATTGGTCAGTGTTTGTCACCAGTTACACTACTAATGACAGCAAGAAAAAGTGCTTCCGAAGTCTTGCTCTGCTCCTTTAATTGGCTCAATCAGCTAACGAACAAAGAAGAGGACCAATCAGATTATCCCACACTAAATCAGCCTCTCACATCATCTCCTCTGTGAGCTTTTTTCTTTTTTTTTTCTCTCTCTTCATTCATTTATCCCTTCTTTTCACACTCTCCCTCCGTCTGCTTTTCCTTCTCCTCCATTCGTTCCAACAGGGATCTCTTTGGGGTGGACAGTGGAGATGTAATTATCAGTCAATTAACTGATGATGACACCTGATCAGACACTAATTATGGAGGACGCACACATGCAGACACACAAACATACTTCACGGCAGCTCAGTTGAGTAAAAAAAAAAAAAAAGAAAGAAAAAGTCTTAACTGGCTTACTGAGGTCCAGAAAACTGGGCCTATAGCCAGTGTGCTTTTTTTTTCTACTCCAGTACAGTCATCTGCCACACAGCTAAATTGTTGTTTCTTATGAAAGATGACCTCCTTTTGCTACTGCACCTCTTCCTCCTCCTCTTCCTCATCATCTCCCCCTCTTTCCTTTACACCTCTGTCCTCCTATTCTTCCCTCCACTCCCATTAACCGCCACCCTCCTTCCTTTTGACACTGCCTGTCCTCTTCCTTCTCCCTCTTTTCTCCCTAATCTATACAGCTGTCACTCCCTCCACTGGCTCTCCAGCAGCAGACAAGTTCATTTTCAGTCGTGCACCCTTCCTCCTTCCTCCATTAATCTAACTCCCCCCTCCTCATCTCTCCATTTTTCCTCTATCTCTCTCTGCTTGCTGCTTCTCACTCTTTCTCCCATCACTTGCCTCTCTGTCATTTTCAAATAGCTGACAATTATTCTCTCGACTAGCCCGTCACCAATCTGATCCACGAGAGCGCTGCTTCCCTCACAGCCACTTTAAGACCCAGATTCAAACTAAAACGTTAAACAAGAAACAGCATAAAGGAGGTGTTTTGGATTCTTTTTTTTTTCATAGATATTGCCACTGCTTCCATGCTTTTCAGGGCTTGTATGACATCCCATCATGCTTAACCCTCATTATCATTGTCAACATAAATACCAGTTGTAAGCCTAATACTACTTTTATCCAATTTATGTGTCATCCATTCACTCAGGCTGACACACACACACACACACACACACATGCGGAGAGTGTATTCAAAAGAAAAGAGGCTTTAGTATCAGTTTTGTGCATGATTTTCTGCAGGCTACAGTGTGTGTGCTTGTGTCTCATTTGCCTCCTCTCTCACTCCGTCCATATGTGCCCATTATCCGGCCGAGTGAGCACACCACACAGACACACCTGCCACCCTCGGTGCACACACATGCATACAAGCTCGCACACGTGCAGGACACAAACACACACCTGCTCCTCCTTTTAAAAGTCGAGACGCGCGCTCGCACGTGCTCCCTTTTAAATCCGCGATCACCCCCCGCCGATGATTACAACGGAAGTGCATCCGCGCAGCACGAGCGGGACACGCATGAAATTTACAAGGAAAACACACAAAGTCACATGCTCGTGACCAGCACCAGCGAGGCCTCCCGAACCAAACCAAACAAAACTCCAGAATGCTCCTATTGTCGAGGGAAATTCTCACTCATTTTACTGTACATTGGAAATAAAATGCTCCTCATTCGTCAGGCAGTGAACACACCTCTGCTTGTTGTAGTGGTTTGGCCCATTTTGCACAGTCAACAAAAGGAGGTGACAGCGAGGCACGTTTCTTTTTTTTTTTTTTCTGTTACAAATAAGGTCATTTTGAAAACATATTTGTGTTTTTCATCCACGTTCTTGTTGCACATTTCGCTGCAGTGAGCGCTGCCTATAAACGCCCTATCATTTATGGATTTATTCATTAAACTGTAACATGCTATCTGGTGCTGCAAGTGAAGAGGAGGGGAAATGAGAAAAAAAAAGTGTGAGTGTGAGAGTGTGTGTGCACTCCACACATGAGATACATGCCACAGTGAAATGCCAAGGGAATATATGAATTATGGACTCATGCTCCATATTCAAGAGCATATTGTTCGTTGTCGTCTGGACTTTCTAGTATATTGCTGCACAGCCCGGCCCTCAAACTGTCAATCACGGTTCTGAGGCACTGATTGGTTGTTGTTTCTGCCAGGAGGTCAGCGAGGATGGATTGTGTGTCTTTGGGTAAAGAAATGGAGCTCTAATGTATGATTTTGTAATTTTCTGCCAGAAAAAACACATGCAACGCTACAGAATCAACATGGTTGGTAGATCATTTTTTCATATCTATAATGTGTACAGTTTAATTTAAGTATGTTGTTCCAGGATTAAACATACACAGTTTTTTTTTGCTTTTTTTAAAAACCTGAATTCTGTAGCTTCAGGAAATTAATCAAAGCAGCTCACAGGGCCTGTAAAATGAAGCTAATTGCCATTTATCCCTTCTCAAGTGACAATTGCTACAACAATGGCATATTATAGTAAATCCTCAGAGGGCTAACTTTAAGCTAAAGATAAGACGTTGGTTTTAAGCTGTTTAATACTTTTGGAAATCGAAGGGAATCAGCCCCTTGGCCGGCTAGTTGAAAAGTCTGAGCCAAATCCAGCAAGGTCTTATTTTTTTCATGACACAATGAAATGTGAATTCCTCTCAGATGAATTTTTCCAGCTAAGTGAAAGCACTTACACCAAACCAAAATGTTAATAAGATCCGAATTTGGATTTCGAAGTTAGACATTATTTGAAACACGCGGCACTTATTTAGTCAAGGTCAACAGACTTTCAAATCCATTAGAAAAATCCCTTGGCTTCAGTAGCCAAGTGGCTCCTCTGGTTCGAGTCCAACGAGGGACCGGTTTTGCATGTGAAACCCCCTTCTTTTCCGCTTTATATCTCCTGTTTGACTCTTCGCTGTTAAATGCTGTCCAATCATGAGAAAAAATTATCAAAAGCAGCATGTTCTTGTTCTGTGTCCTCAAAATTACTTATTTGACTGTCCAGTTACATTTTAAGGATTATTCAGAGGAACAGTATTTCCCCAACGAGTAATGGAGTCATGTGTTCACATCATGTCGAATAAATGGTTACGAAGCACCTCTCTCTCTTGCTCTCTTTATGTGTGTTTATAATCAAGCCCATAATGTACCTCTAAGGTTTCACACTTTAACATCGTGGAAACCTGCTAATTATCTTGCTGAGAAATATAAGAGAAGATTGACACGGTGCTACAGCGCAGCATGGTTTAGCATCCCAATAACAAAGAAACAGTTAGCCTAGTTCTGTCCAAAAGAAACAAACTCTGCCTCCATGCACGTCTGAATCTCACTAATTAACACATTTAATCTGAAGTGTTAAAACAAAGCACTGTCATATTTTTTTTTGCGGTAGTATTTATTGGTCAGGTGTAGTAACTTCATGCCATCGCTGTGAGGTTGCCAGGCAACCCTTCGATAAAACCTGTCAATTAACACAGGTTTAGTAAAAACACAAATATGTAGTTTCAAGGAGATGGGATTGTTTTTGCACAGCTGTTGAGGGAGCAAGTTTTGGTTGGACTCTTTTTGTTTGTTTTGCATGTATTATGCATCAGTATGCGCAGTTCTGATTGGCTAGATCTGACTGCCAAAGGGCATGTGAAAGAGTGGAGTTCTGTCTGTTTTTTGTTGCATGTTTTAGACCCAGCCTGGATGTTGAATCATGAAATCAACAGTTGAGAAAACCATACTTTGAACTCAGCATCACAAACAGCCAAACATGTGAGGCTTCAGGTGTCAAAGACAGTCAGTGTCAAACAAATATCACGAGTGATGCACGTTGCAAAGTATGGATGATAGATCGGCTACACAAAAAGCAAGCGAGACAGACATTCTCTTCTGTGAAAAATTGCAGTCGAGGAAATGTACCATAATAGCTGTCACACAGCAGAAAATTAAGTGATTTATGACAAAACTCGAGCCGGTATCGGCATCATCGGCATTCCTCCCTGAAACAGAAGGAGCGGTGATAGGCACGAGAGATGGATGTGGTGGTGAGAGACCAGTAGGAGAGAAACAGAAAAAGTCAGTGTGAGCATAAGAAGAGTGAAGGAAAGAGGGATAGTCTAGAAGAAGAAGAAGAGAAGGAGGAGAAGCGAGAGGAGGAAGGCTTGTTCACTCTGCGCCTCCATGCCGACCTCACATACACACATATTCACGCACACAGTGCAGGCAGCAGATATTAATAACTCCTTATTAATATTCATCTGCAGTGGAGAGATGTGAGGCCAGAGTAACCCAGATACGAACCGTCTCTCTACCTGTCTCTCTCTGTGCGTTGATCCTTACATCTAATGTTCGTGATCTCTATCAGGCTCCGTGTCTTGGCGGTGTACATATTAACCATTTAGCTGCATCCTGTGAGTAAATAGCTTCTTTTCCTGCATCCTGAAGGTCTGCTGGCACCCCTGCTGTGAGTACTGTGGGTATAGGTAGGTCAGAAGCCCAAACACCAGCACTTAAATCCCACTGACTTTACAGGAAGTAACATATCTGACAACTGTGTTTGCCTTTTGAGATACAAGTTTTAAAAAGTTATACGACTGCATTGTCAAATGCTCTTTCCTTTTTTCACCTTCTCTGCCATCGTCCATCACTCTTTCTATTCCGTTTTTGTCTTCCCGTCGTGCTCATTCTCCATCCTCGCATCTGCCCTTTACATTAGCAAGGGGCATGGTGGGCTCCTACATTGTATCCCACATGCCATTCAGACATGCTTTCATTCAAAGTGCCTCCCGCTAAAGTAATTGCATTCATTTTAAAATCCGCCTGAATGGAAGACCTAACCTTGACAAGGTCACATGACGCAAAAACCCACTGAGCTGCACGTGGCCACCTGTACAGTGCAGAATCAAGCCGTGCCTGGAAAACATATTAACCACATAGATTAGTGCTGACTTACAGAAGATCATCTGACCTGTTCTATTCACCTACAGGATAGGCTTATCGCAAAACTAGCAACAACCACAACATACTCACAGCACCATGTTATCTCTGGAACTTCCTCGAACAATACACCTTTTCACATCTGCATATATTATTTATTGGACCTTTGACGTATTGATAGTGATTTTTATAGGAACCCAACTCTTAATAATGAATCTTATTTGCAATGCACATCCCTAGGCGGCATTTATTAATGCAACAAACTCTTTACCAAAGACAACAACATAACAAAAGTACCTGGAACTGTCCTAGAGACATGTTTCATTCTGTAAACTCATGATCATTTGAGTTCATATAGCCATTACGAATGTTTTGAGTGTGATATTTAAGTAACAGATCACACAAGTTAAGAACACGACTGTGCCAGAACCAGCTTGATTTGAGATACGTCCAAAAAAAATTCTGCACATGATCCATAAGAGGCACATATGTTAACTGTGCTTTATCTGTTAATACTGTGTATAATGTTAACTGATGTAGTTTTATATTGACAATTTTGCTTCATTTCATTGCATTTCTTGTGCAGAGGCTAACATGGAAGATTTTAAAATGACCATTGTTAACATTATAGCCATTATTTTTCTCGTAGTTTTCACCATCTCCCTGAAGAGAAAGACCCAATAACTGAAAGACACCTGTTTAATGCGTAGTCGTTGTTTCATTGGATCCATGGAGCTACATCACCACCCTCAAACTGACTACACATCTACATTGTTGTTACACATGTAAAGGGATTGTCTAGTCAGTTTTCCTGCTTACGGCTTTTCCTCCACTGTCCTCTCTTCAAGAGACTCACAAGATACAAGACAACCTTGAACCAAAAAACGAAGAAGAATCCAACTTCTAATGGGCTTATTTCTGGTTTTGATCATTCCTTTCTTGTATTTGTATCGATTCCGCAGCCAAGCTTTGAAAATATCACCAGCCAGAATCCAAACACTGATGGATGTCTGCTCTGGCTGCTAACGCTGCCATTTTGGCTCCAAACCAAACCGTCTTCCCCCCGTTCAATCGCTCACTTCCTCAAGTCTCGAAACATCCGTCCTTTAAGCACAGTAACACTGAACATAGCTAACACTGGCTACTAACTCCTCTAGTGTCCTCCTAACAAACAATTCCTCTCTATAGAAAATGCTCCTGTGAATACATTACAACCTGGAAATAACACAACTTTTAAAGAAGTGATGCACTATACCAGCACATTTCAATAGGAAGTCACCTAAAACACATCCATGGCAGTTTATATGCTACATATTTGGCATTTATAGTGCAATATATTGACTGTACCTCCCACTTGCTGGACTTTGTGTCAAATGAAATAAGAAAAAAAGACACTGTAGTATCTCTACTTCCTCACCATAACCATCAAAATCTCACTCTCAAGGTTGATTTTCTTTCTTTTGCTTCCCTTCTCCGTTGGCTAGTACAAAGTCTTTGCCAAGTGTGCCAGCGGGACTCACCCGCTTCACTCTTTTAAGAACACTGCAACACCGAACAAAGCTTGTTGCTACTGCCACAAGGTCAGCGAGAGGTTAAAGTGCAGCACAAAGAGCGGGACTTGTAGCAGCTCTAAAATGCTACGATCAAAGACGAGGAAAAAAAAAATCTGCATGGAGACAGTGATTGACTAACACTCCCCTTATGCCCTTGAGCAAGGAATGTAACCCTCATTTGCTCCAGCAGCCAACAGCAGGAGACTGTGGTTGCATTGGGCAGCTGCCAGGAGGGAGTGTGTGGAGCTGTATTAATGTGAAGCAGAGCATGGACCAAAATGTAGTTAACATTCTTGAAAGCACTTTCCCTGCACAGGGAAACAGATTTAATCCACAGTAAGAAAGAAAAAAAAATAGATAAAACAACAAGGTGTCAGTCTCTTAAAATGTTTTCAGTCTTAAAAAGAGAGAGAGGTCGTCATGTGTGGAAGTAGGGAAGCATAACCGAGGCGTTTTTATTAGAACATCACTTATAAGAAACTGATGTGCTGACGTTTTGATCTCTGCTGAAATATCAGGTCTGCACTGAATTCTAATGCCAACAATAAACATCCATGTTCACGTGGTCGCCGTCGCCCGGGATCCAAAGCGTAATACTTCTTTTTGTGCCTGTTGTTATGATTCATGTAACATGTTTTGGCCGCTGTAACTGTTAGCAGATGGCAAAATGGAAGTGTTCCTTATGGTGTTTAAAAGGGAGATTTGTTTGGGTGGAGAAAAAAAAAAAGGAAATTTAAACATAACTGGGATGTCAACAGCCTCTCATTGGAAACGTTGCTTTTTGTTCGCCGAAACACGTTAAAAATCCATTTTTTGTGTATATCTAAGATGTATCCAACTAATATTTCAAATCTTCACGCTGATATTTTCCACCTTCTATTTAGAGCTGCATCTGATTGTTTATAATGGTATTACACAGATATGCATATACAAACAGCGTGTGTTTGTTTTCACTGAGCCGGTTTAGGGATGTTCGGGGAGGGTCAGAGTCCCTCGAGCAGGTTTCCTTCCTCCGACTGCTGAACTTTAACAAGACGTCTATGCTAGAAAAGCACCGCCAATTATTTAACATAACACCATTAATAAGTAATTCTCAACAAAGCCACAACACTACCGACCGTATCCTTATTACATAAGCTTTTTTCATGAATGAAATGCAAATGCAGACATTAGGACGTTTTCAGAGGCAGCCTACAGCACAATGCTTTTGTGTGTCTGTCCTTTAAATGACTCTCTGCTTGCAAAAGTACACAGCTGCTCTGCACACATCACACATGCTGCAACTAACAGATATTCCAATTGTTGATTAATCCGCTGAATATTTTCTTGATTAATTGATAAGTTAGTTGGACTATAAAATGTTAGAAAGAAAGAAATCTGTTGATCGGTGTTTCCCAAAGGCCAAAACGACATCCTTAATGCCTGGTCTTGTTGTTTCCACAACCCAAATATTTTTGGTATATTGTCATAGAGAAGGAAAGAAACCAGAAAATATTCAAATTGAAGATGCTGGAATAAAAGACTTTTTAATAAAAAAATTCTTTTAAATGACCAAAACCAACAGTTGGTGATTCATTTAGAAGCTGTCAGCTTATCGATTACTCGATAAATCACTGCAGCTCTATAACACAGTAAAACATAGGTGGTACTTTTAGATGGAACATGCAAAAATAATCATGCAAAGCAAACAGTAAAATGGCTGCAGGAAGGTAGAAGTCTCTTGAACGCACCACACCACCAAAAGGGTTTAACACTGATTATTAACTAATAATATTCTATTCTTAAAGTATTAGCAGGGCTTTAGCTGTAAACAAAAAAAAGAAACTACTGTTAAAAACTTGACTCTCTTTATGACCTTCCTAATTAAACAACAGAGTACAGTAAACTCACACAACACCATCTAATAAGAGTCACCATTAACATGCTGCTCATCTGATCAGACCACAGTATTCAGTTCACGGTATTTATTATCATATGCCCCTTAGCCGGGCCGTGTTTAGAAACCGTTAATTAAGCCTGACACTCTGGGGGTAAATACCCGGGAAATAAAAAATAACTAAATTCCTTGTATTGCATTTTCCTTGCATGCTTCTTGTTTTCAACACACACATTTCATCAGGCCTCGGTTTGGAAAAAAAAAAAAAAAGAAGACGTCCATATGAGCTGTGGTGTGATTAACTGTTCCTGCTCCGGGGCTCACAACGTCACACAAATCCCAGTTTGTTACGTGTGAAAGTTTAACACAAGTTATGGATTTGTAGCCATCGATAGTCACGCTCAAGCTCTGGAATACTCACTGTGACCATCTCATGATATATTTCACTGTACCTCCTTCCTGCCTCAACAGTGTGACTGAATGTACTGAAAGTCACCAAACAATCTGCTTCCATCGAGTAAAATATGTTCTGTGCAGCTACTTTACTCAGTGTGTAACAAATTCCTTTTTTTTTTTTGCCAGATGAGGGCTGTAAATTAGGACTAATTTGGGGACTGCAAACACAAACCAGCCACAACATTAAAACCACCCACAGGTGACGTTAATAGCACTAACTACTTTGGTAAAAAGCAGTGTTCTACTGGGAAAACTTGAGTCATGGAATCCATGTGGATCTTACTTTGACATGCACCTAAACATTGCCACAACACTTCCAGACAGCATTCCTCAGCTGGACAATTTAGTCCATCCATCCATCCATCCATCCATCCATCCATTATCTATACACCGCTTAATCCTCACTTGGGTCGTGGGAGGGCTGGCTTAGGGTGAAGGCAGTGGACATCCTGGACAGGTCACCAGTCTATCACAGGGCTACACTTAGAGACAGACGACCAAGCACACTCACATTCACACCAACAGACAATTTAGAATCACCAATTAACCTCAACATGTTTTTGGACTGTGTGGGAAGAAGCTGGAGAACCCGTAGAGAACCCACGCTGCACGGGGAGAACATATAAACTCCACGCAGAAAGATCCTGGGTGTCCTCACTGGGACATGAACCGGCGACTTTCTTGCTGTGAGGCAACAGTGCGAACCACCGCACCACCTTGCAGCCCCAATTTTGCCCAAGACATTGCAAAAGCTGCTCTGTAGCGGCTCGAGGAGCACGACCAGGAGCTCAGGATGTTAACCTGGCCTCCAAAAACTACACATCCCACTTTGATCAAGCATTCAGAACAATCAACAAAATCTCCAGAGGGTCTACTGATGCCAAACACCACGGGACACCCCTAGATGTCCTGCATCCATTGTTATGTGTTGCAATAGCTTCTGTCTGGTGCCTGTTTTCCTGTTTTTATCAGCAAATCTGCCCTGCGCTAACACTTTCCATAAAAGTCCACATCTTTGCACTCATGTCTATGTTGACCAGTTCATCCTGCTCCCAGTTTCTATTATTTACCACCTCACTAAAGTCTCGTCTGACACCAGCACCTAACTCTGAATGAATGAAAGTGTTCAAGAATTCTGTGCAACCTGCAGAATAAAAAGGAGGTTAATTTATTTATTTGTTTCCAGTACCTTCTGAAGTTTTTAAACAGATTTAAAAGTAGAGTCACGAACACTGTAAAATATAAAAATGTGTTCACAGTGGCCCAAAAGCTCTCATTTCATTTAAGAAAAGAAGGCAGCGCCGGAAGTGCACGTAAGCAGAATTGTGAAATTCATTAAGGGAAAAGAATAAAGGCAGAATATTGCGCCGCAAATCAAAAGTGCAGTAAAATGGTTAATAACTTTGTGCTGCTATTAAAGTCATTAGGAGGAACACGTCATAAAAAATCTTCTCGAACACTTGTCATTATCTGCAGATCAGCCACAAATACAGATGGCGCTGAGACTATAAATGAAACTACAATTAACCACTATTAAGATTCCTTCAATAAAGCCTTCGCCGACACCATGGAGGGGAGTCGAGGTGACGCCATTTTACCGTTAAGTCAATAAGTGTCCTCACAGGAGGCGCGGATGCATTATGGGAGTGTGCGCATGATCTCAGAGGAGCACGTATGCAGAGAAACTGTGGTCTGAAGTACAACACACCAGGGAGCCGTGAAATAAAGCACATGTGGTAATGTCTTTGTGTGTTTCAAAGCGAAGATGACACACAGTGCGTGTCTCTGAGCTGTCATTTTTAGAACAAAAAAAAAAAAAAAACGAGGTGTGTGCGCGCTTGTATCTGCCTGCAATTAATTGTCGTGCTCACAAAGCAATAAAACGCTAATGAATGTGCTCTCATAGTTGAGCTCGACAGTCTGGCATCGCCACAGTCTCAGAGGGAGTGTTAAGTTTATGACTCAGGCTTCTACCCATCTCGCACATCCCCCATCAGGTGATGTGGGGCCATGGGAACAGAGGTAGGAGCTGAGCGGCCTTTAGAAGTCAAGTTATGCAACGGGTTTTAATGTAACAAAGGTTTTATTAAAAATATCTGAAAAAGGGGCTTGGTTAGAAAAAAAAACAAAAAAACAGGTCACTGGCAGATTGATTATTTCTAAAGCTGATTGATAGACTTGGAATACTTATGATCCCTTGATTCAGCAGGTGCACTCTGTAAATCTAAACCAAGATAAAAATGTCACTGGTCTTATAACCCTCTCTGAACCATAAGGACTTTTTTTTTTTTTTTTTTTACCATTTTATGCTCCTGTCACAGTTTAACTCACTGAGGGCTCATTTATCACTGCAATATAAAGACCTGCACCTCTATGGAAACAGCACAACCATGGCTAGGAGTAGAGGGAACTCAGCATAGTCTTATGTGCAAGAGGACAACGTTATGATGCTATAAAATCATTTTTAAAAGTTTGTTTTTCACTATTTTATGACAAAAAAAAGGAATTAGCATGTGCTACATTTTTTCCAAATGACTACAGGTGCTACTAAAACTGGAATAAAAAAGTTTGCTCTACAAGCTTTAAGTATTTTGGACATTTTGACAAGTTCTATAAACTGTGCATTAACTCGAGAAAGATATTTCACCATGCTGAATGTATCTTCCAAAAACTTACTGACCATTTAGGTTTTTTTGTACATCGTTTTTGAGCTACGCTACTTGCAGAATACTTTTATTTGATGAAATATCACATCTTTAAACTTAGACGTGGCTGTTTTTCCTGATGGAACAGCACATCATTAATGATTAGTTACAGTTTCTAACATTTTTTTTTTGAAAGATATTTGGTAGTTCAGATGGTTAAAATGTGTAAAAATAAATTTTCCACTTGGGTTCATCTGTGGCTAAGGTTAAAGCACTGACCATCCTCATGTCTGTCATTTCCTGACATCTCTGTGATGCTACCATCTAATAAAGGTGTTCAAAGATTTAATGCTTTAAAAATGGTCCAGCTTGCAACGAATGACCAACTGTTTCAATCAGGATGAAGGCAGGAAACACTGAAGGAGATATGGGTGTGTAAAGCAACAGAGGTCCAACAGTGGAGCGGAGCTATAATCTTGGAATTTCATGACTTTTCCTGGTTACCATACTGTCTGCAGCCCGAGGCTCTGTTTCTTCATATGACTGGGTTCAAGAGTGGAAGAGATGCTGGTGCTTGAGATGCACGCTGCATAGCTGCAACAGCCTCTGTTAGTTTCACTGAAAACACTCCAGTGCATCTATAAAATGGTGCAACGTGTCAGATATGTCTACACAAAACCACATTCCTATACGAGCTAACTGCATTCTCAATTATTGTTTTGAGGGCGATGTGATTTGGTTACGTAGGTGCCAAACTATGTGGCTCGGTTTCAGAAAATATTGCACTTTGGTTGATGCTTTCACAATGACAACTGCATGTCAGACGCTTGGTTAAGTTTAGGCACCAAAATGATTTGGTTAGTGATGGTTTGTGTTAAAAAGCCTCTCATCTGTTTTGTTGGTTACCATGGTTTCACCCCATGTGATGTATAATTGGGTGGCTGAAAAGGAGTGACAGGAGGCAATAAAATAAATGGTAAAGATTAGAATTGAAATCTAGCAGAAAATATGTTCCCCTTAAAACATAATTGAGAATGTGGTTTAGTTCTTTTGTCTATCATCGTCTATTCACCGTCCACCAGCCTCATTATGATGGCGACAGTGTCCAAGATAATAAAATATAGGGCGGTCACACATCACACCTCTCTCTTGTCCTATCTTTACTGCCCATATGCGTTACAAACATAAAAGGGGGCACAGGTTTCTTGGTTTTATTGGTTTTCTACCTCATATTCTTTAAAATAATCTACCTTGGGGCACAGTAGTTAGCACAGTACAGCTAACGCATGTATATGTTCAGTTAATGCTGCTTTTTATTCATGCTTTATGCAAGGCACCTTGTCATGTTTGTTGACTCAACTGCTATTTAAAAAAAAAATAATTTTCATCATCATTCTAGCGTATGGACACATGACTCTTGTCTTTCTACAATCCACATGTTCAGACATCAGCAGGTCCACATCTTGTTTGTGTTGACAGTGAAGAAAGACACACTTTGTTTGTTAAAATGGCATAAAGTTTGCACAGATTAAACAATAGCATCAGTCCAGAACTCACTCATCAAAACAGCACAGTGCACAAATTATCTCACTATGTATAGTCTGTGCCAGAGTCCTGCAGCCTGTGACCTACAGTAGCACAGATGCCAAATCTTCTGAGCCAATTAGAAAGCTTGACAGAGTAAATGACTGCAAAACCTTATAAAGTCATCGCGCAGTCTAGTACGAGTAAAACTCATGCGTAAGTACATTAAAAAAAATAAAATTAAAAAAATTGCAAGGTGGTAAAAGTTACTTTTCGTTCTTTAAAAAAAAATCTATGAAAGCTTTGTTGTCTTAATGCTTCTTTCTGGAAACTGAACATTTAGTTGACTGAGTATTGATCATTATTACCAATTGTTTAAACTCTAAACTGGCTTAACAATATTAATATATTGTGACACATGCAGCGGAATAAATAAAACATCATGGGTGTTTTATCCGATATTAAATGCATTTCACCAGTGATCAATGTGTAATTCTACAAATCCTGACAAAGTAGAGCAGATGCATGACAAATCTTCATGTGAAATTCCTCGGCAAAGATTAGCAAAATGTTTGACTGACAAATACAAAGCGTCTAATAGGTTTGTTTTTTTTTTTCTCTCGCAGATTTATAGTTCTGAGGCATAGTGGGTGCCGGGCTTTACGGCTCAGCCCCTCCCTGCTCTTTATACCCCCCAGCCTACTGGGACATGCGGGGCCTGGCCAGCAGAAGAAGAAATCAAACACCCCTTTGATGAGAGTTTGGCTGCTGAGTGAAAAAGGCACAGTGTGTGTATGTGTGTGCACGGATATAAATACATCAGAAAGCTGAAGTGGAACACAAAGGGCACTTTTCTGTGACAGTCAAAAAGAAAGAAAAAGAAAAAAAAAAAAAAAACATGCGTACCACCCACACTTCTGCTCGTGCAGAAAAACTGGTGGAAATGACACGACAAAATATATGATGATTGGAGGGATTAGGAACGAGGAGAGAAAGGGAGGAAAGGAGGACATATGTTGAGTGGGTGGACAAGCAGGGAAGGCAGGGAAGGGGGTACGACTGGCAAAAATCACACACACAAACACACATGCAAGTCTCTCCACCATCTGCAGAACTCACTACCTTGCCAGTTGTCCTCTCCAACCAAAAATCACTGTTCCTCTCTCTTTCTACTTCCCCATTCTCCTTCACCCTCTTTCTCTTTCCTGTCCTGCTTACTGAACTGCCTCCTGTCTCCTCTGTAAAAATCACAGAAAAGCATACTGTACGTACAAGACAATCCATCTGTGTTTGCATTCATGCATGAGTGTGTGTGTGTGTGTGTGTGTGTGTGTATGTGTGTGTGTGTGCGTGCGCGCTTCTCCTCAGTGTGCAGGGACCTCTCACTGCTACCATGAGCTAATGAGCTCCATTTAAATCCAGCCCCTCCGATCCTTCCTCTCGCCCAGTTTTTCTGCCCCAGGGGCCGTTCCCTGCTCTGGCCTGGAAACTGTGGCGCGGCAGCGGCCATTTTGGCTCATTAGGAACAAGCTGCTGAACCAACACGCATGTCTCACTGAATCAGTATCAGACTAATGGATGACTGGTGTACTTGTGTGTGTATGAATGTGTGTTTGCGTATGTGTTCAAGCGTATGACTAAATATTTGTGAGTAACGCGCATGTGTGTGTGTGTGTGTCTGAGGATTCAGTGTGTGTTTTTGTGTATTTGTGTTAGTGCGTGTGTGTCCGTGAGGCATCACTAGCTTATGGATGAGTCATCCTCAAGCGCACCAGTAGCATCATCTTTCTTTCGTCGCACATCCAACTTTCCCTTTTTCTTGCTTTCTCTCGTTCTCCCTTGCCTCCTCGTTTTTTTTCTCTCCTCTTTGTTTCTCTGTTTCTCTTTTTCGTGTCACACTTTGTCTTCATTTTTAACTCGGTTACAGCAGTAAAACTAAACTGGCCCCTCCCAGTGTGTAATCAAAGTGTTTGGTTGAGATCATGTGTTTGCTGGTTTCTTTTATTCACGTTTTGCTTGGCAGTAACCTTGCCTCGAGCACACATTTCAAGGACCACACGCACACTAACATGCATAAACAGAAATACGTGAAAGACAATTTGGGAAATGCACTTGCATGGTTTCTAGCTGAGATTTTTATGAGAGGATTGACACCAGCTACATGTCATTACACTGTATGTTGTTTGCTTAATCACTACAAAGAGTGAAACACCAACAGGTAATGGTTTTATGGGAGGGTATGCATGAAGTTGCTAGGCAACCATGTAAGTTCTCGCTATCTGATTCTTAATGCTTATATTCTATCCCAACTGTCTGCTTGTTGTATATAGCATTAACATTTGTCATGCAGATATGAACCTGCTAGCAGTCTCAAATTCTTGTCAAAAAAGCAATTCTGCATATTTTCTATGATGTAGAACTTTGTTACCCACTTATGTGGCAGAGTTAGTTTTATTTTCTAGCTTTTCTCACACGTCCTCCTGAACTTTGTTCTGTTTGCTCAGAAACATCCACGCAAAATTATTTAAAGAGCCCATAGACTAGAGGTTTATGACTGCATTCTTGGGGTCTACAAGAATATGTTTACATGCTTTATGTTTAAAAACACACTATTTTTCTCATACTGTGCACTTCTGCAGCACTTCTTCTAAGTTTTAGCTGCTGTCTCTTAAAGGGCCCTCTCACACAAAACCCACAAAGCTCTGATTGGTCGGCTGGTCCGATGAGAGTGACGTTTGCAACCATAGGGATGAAGCTCTAGCAGAAGCGGCTCTAGTTTTGCAGGAAAAGCTCAGTCTTTGTTTGACAGCTTGTCAAACCAGCTGCTTGGCAGGTGTTGTTCAAATGTGTTACATGATGATATAAATAAGTAACAGAAGAAGAGCCTGGACTTCCATTCATGCAGGTAAGGAGCAGTGTTTTCTGTGGGAGAGAAGAACTCCCTTTGGTGTGGATTTTGTAACTTTGCAGACATTTTACATGCAACAAAAAGCAGCTTTA
Source organism: Stegastes partitus (assembly GCF_000690725.1). Classification (NCBI taxonomy): domain Eukaryota; kingdom Metazoa; phylum Chordata; class Actinopteri; family Pomacentridae; genus Stegastes; species Stegastes partitus. Next base: position 161,193 of record NW_007579145.1, read on the forward strand.
TAAGACACTGAAGGATAAAGAAAAACCCAAACCAGAATGCTGGTTCTTTAATTGTGCCTTACAGGAAGACTCTGTTTTATTGCTCACTGAGGCCACCAAAAAGAACAATATGACAACAACAACAACAAAAAAAGTATTATTTAACCATTTAATGCGCTGTAGTGATTTTACTACTCCATTTCTTTGCCTTATAAGTGATATTTTATTAAACTACTAAACCCAAAATACCTAAATGAATAAAAAATGAAACACTCACTCACACAAGACACTACTGACCACGTAACCACACACCCGTACACATTCACGTTGGAGGATTCATTCATACCCTGAAGACTTATCCTCACCATTGCTACCACCTGTCTGACTCAAACCTAACCTTAAACCCAGTTTTGATGCTTAAAAAGTGGGTCTCTGCCTGTTTCTAGAACGGGTATGTAAAAGCTTGTGCAATCACACAGCCCAGTTCGGGGTGAGCAGATCATCTTGGTATGAAAAGAGCCTCTCTGGAGCACTTTCAACACACGCAGAGGCGAAATACCCCCTGCCTGAAGATGCGTGCGTGTGTGTGTGTCCATATTTTCATGGTATTCTGGGACAAGAAAAGAAAAAAAACCCCACAATGTGTCAGTATGAGTTGTGTATGTGTATGTGGTTAAGTGGTTGGGAGGTTTGATGTTTCAATAAACAACAAGTGACTTCTCATTTACCGCTCATATGCGAGGCTTGACTGTAACACACACACATACAGAACAATTGTACCTCATGGCTGCCAGTACTTCTGAGTCATAAAGCTATTAGATAGCTGGCCACGAACAGACTTCTTTCTCTCCTGCATTCCTGCTCTCATAACCAACGAGCCCCATTGTAAACATTTACACTGAAGTGCCATCAGCTCCACCATCTCACACATGCATTCTTCTCTTTGTATTTGTGTGTCTAAAGTTTAAACTACTCTCTGTTTTTGTGCTTTTTTTTTTCTCTATTCTTTCTTTCGCCTGAATTTGTCCTGTTTAAGTAACAGGCTGAAGTCTTTCCCAGAGGCGTTTCTCGTCCTAAGTGGGAATGGTATGATCAAGCAGGAACTCGAGACGAAATAATCGGGAATACTGGGAAGCCATGTGGCATTTGAAAACTGGAAGTTTTCCCAGACTGAGAGGGGAAGAAGGGGGGGAGAGCAGGGAAATCTGGGAAAACCACAGACTACTGTGGATGCTAACGGTTAGTAGAGAAGAGAAGAGAAGAGAAGAGAAGAGAAGAGAAGAGAAGAGAAGAGAAGAGAAGAGAAGAGAAAACAGAGCTTCAATTACTTATACAGATAAAATCCGATCAATAGAACCAAATAAAACAAAATTGAGAGCGATGATTCACTAGAACACAAAAGCATATAAAAGAGGAAAGCATAAAGCTTGCTACAGCCCAGTCGGAGACACTGCATAAGTCTTCTTTTATGACATAATGGCCTTTCCACTCAGGATTCAGTGTTTTTTTCCCTCTCTTCTAGGAATACATGCAGAGATTGGTAGCAGTTTGGCCGCTTGTCTTCGTGCGCAACATTTATCTGCTGTGTCTAGCCTCGTGCAAAGGCTTTAATACATCAAGTGTTTTTAAGAGGAAGTCATAAGCTTGCTCAGCATCATCCTGACAGCACTGTAAAGTAGCAGAGGCACAGACTCTTGTCGCTGCACAACAGCGAGCTGATCAAAGAGCTTATCATGGAGAAAAATTTGGAAATTAAAGCTAGGATAGGCAGTTTCTGGGGGCTTCCTTGGGCACAAACTCCATAGTAACCTTTTAGCATATTATAAGTAGAGGTTTGAAAGGAAAATAGACTTCTGCGCTTTCTCCTGCCTTCGTTCTCAAGCTTTAGAAAATCTAGGAGAGCAGGTGAGTTCGTGTAAATCGCCACAGGGGAAGTGGAATATGTTGTGCAATAGGTGAGATGGACTTAAAATTGGGAGGTTCAATTCTCAGGTCAAGTCATACATGAATGTTAACTTTTAGCTTTACTAGCTTCGCCTAAAGCTCATCTGGTGAGAGGGGCTTTGAACAAAGGGTTAGGGTGAGAGAGTTTTCTACTTGCTGTAGCTTTAAGACTTGATTATACTCCCTTGCAGATGCATACATGTGGACACGTCGTTGATGTTATACTACTTTCTATTCTGCTTGGAATCCACCGGGAGGACTCAGTTCTACACATGCACAGTAGGTCGTCATCTACGTATTCCAGAGCACGCACGCTGCTGCCCTCGTAGCGGATACAAATTTTGGGATGCACACAAACGCCTACTGATGAAATTTCCGTTGTGCGAACCCTAGAGGACCCTCGCTGATGCAGGAAGCATAACACTGGCCTTACTCTGAGGCTTTTAAGGAAGGTTTAGAAACATCAGAAAAAAAAAAAAAAACACTTCAAAGATCCTCTCAACCACCAAACAGCATGTGTGTGTGTGTGTATGCGGTCACCATCATTGTGTAACAACATACAACACAACGCCCACAGCGCCCTCTGACCTCTACACCAGCATCCTCTCCTCCGATCAATAATGACGTATCGACTGTGACCCGTGGTGTCATAGGAAATGCCTGACATGCACACACACACACTTACATATGCTGTGTTGATTGGAAACACAGTTTTTTTTTTTATTGCTTAATCAACAAACACGGGAGGAATCATTTTGTGATTGAAGAGGACTCAAACGCAGATCGGAATTACACTAAAGTGATGGTGAATATCTTTTGGAGGGATGTTTTTCATCCGTAGAGCTCTTGACACGTAAGCAATCCATCGTCTGTGTAATCTGAACGACGCCCTTTGCACTGCGCACCATCAAAAACCCTTTAAATTAAGCTTTAGCTGCTACATACAAGATGTGGAATCATCGCTGTCCTACAGCTAAACTGGACCCCTTCTAAGAGCTCTTCATTTGTCATTTACAAGCAATAAATAATCAGGTTTTGAGTTCTAATTTGTTGTGCCTTTTCGCGGTGACTCACCAAATTGGACTGTAACGGCGAATGAATGCAAAGAGCTGGAGAAAGACAAAAGGCAGGGATGACAGACAGGTAGAACAAGAGACAAAACAGACAGATCGGATAAAGAACAAGCGAGAGAGTGACGGAGAGACAGAAAGACTAAAAAGAGAGACTAAGTTTAGCTCTCCCCTGAGGACTCCTCTCAGGTTCCTCTGCTCTTTTCATTGTCCTCCTCTCCTCCCTTTTCTTCCTCGCCTCCTCCCTCTCACAATCCATCACAAAATAATTAACTTGCTATAAGTGAAATTAATTCCACTAATTGGTTTTAAAGGTATTTTTGGAAAGGAAAAAGGGTGAGGAGAGAGAGAGAGAGAGAGAGAGAGGGAGGGAGAGAGAGAGCGGTGGTGAGAGAGGATGGTACCTGTTCGTCCAATCGTGTCACAGCAGCGAGGATGTGACCTCGTCGGGCAAGAAGTGAAATTGGTGAACTCTTTGACAGAATTAGGAGAAACTGAGAAGGATGCTGACAGTGAACAAACGCGATTCAATGTCTTGCGCCTCTCTGTCTCATGTTTTTCTGTCCTTTTGAGTTCTTAGACTGTATTTTTTTCTACTACAACGCGCCGCACTGATGTGGATTTGCAGCAGAAGTGCGTGTCTTTGAGTGTCCGAGGTCTGATAGAGAGAGAATAAGGCGTTAAATTTTTGAGATGATCCTTGAGTGAATAAGGAGGGGAAAATGACAAAGCAGGCTTTTCAAGTGGCTTCAAAGCTCGGGTGAAATGAAAAGCGACTGAAATAGCATCTTAAGTTGTCCAAACAGATATTTTTATCTTGTTTTCCCCTTTCATATGTGACATTTTATTGATGCATTAAGGACGCAAAATGGGAACACGAGCTCGGTGGATCATCGCGAACGCACGAGCTGAAAACCATGAAAACGCAGGAAATATGTGATCTGTGAAGCTATAAAATTCTGGTATGAAAATGGAGGGAAATCGCTGTTTAGCATCTCGCCTTCATCTGGGTATTAAGTTTTTAAAATGTCAACATTTAACTGGTGCCCATATCTACAATGACTCATGATGTGTGAGGAGGGGAGATTCAAGACTGCCAATATCCTGGATGACTTGTCAATACCAGATATTCCTCGTGCATCTGCTAAATCGCAACGCAAAACAAGTACAACAGAAGCTCCCAGGTGTGAATGTGTGGAACTGTGTGAATGTGAAGCAGGAAAATGGGTCTGTTTGCTCTGCTAAGCTTTTCTGGCTGAATATAAAAGTAAATAATAGTGCCAGAACTGAGCCAAAGTTCTGAACTTAGTTTCGGAACAAAGATCATTCCTCACTCTAATCCAGGAAAATCCACTTTTACTCACTGTGCGTCTGCAATCTGGTGCAAACGCAGGACTTTTCTACACTTTTCTAGTTGGGAAAGATGAAGGAGGATGAAATCCATAATAGCAAACAAACATTCGGATCAAAGAGATTGAACTAAAGATGAAATGAATATACCTTAAGTGAGCTCAAATCAGTTTCCTCATTAAAAGTACCAAACATTGATGTTTAGGTTACTTTAATGCATCTGTAGTTGAAGAGTTCATTTGCAAAAGCAGAAAACTCCATTTTTGTAGATTTTTAGAAAACATGTTTTTTGTTGTTTGCTTAAGATAACATCAATCAAACTGGATTTGACTCAGTAGAAATGACATGACAACAATAGAGATAACTTAAGTTTGATTGATATTGTCTCAGGTAGACGATGGAAAAGTGGGTTTTCTGAAGGTTTGTGAAGATGTTATCTGTTTTTGCAAATGAACTCTTCATTTGTGGTTTAATCTTATTGTCTGATCGTGATCTAAAGGTTAGTTTCCATTGGTGTAGTCAAATCCACCTTAAGTGCCTGGATCTGGATGTTTGTGCCATTTTTTGCATTCTATGTTTCTAATAGTGTGATTATTTTGTGAGTTTTTTCCAAGTTCCTTATTCGTGTGACTGCATCAGTTATTTTCCTACTTGGCTATATTGTAGATGAGAGCTCTGTGCTTCAATGTATCCTGTGTTTAAATAAAGTTTTATTGAGTGTGCAACTCTTGTGTCCGGAAACTACCATTTGAGCTGCAGATGCATATCAGACACCAAACCGCTGTGCACTAGTTTGTCATGCAATGATTTTGCTCATTTAATCCTCCACTTTGATGTCTGTGAGGTCAAAAATAGAATTATGCCATTCACGCTGGGGGAAAAAAAAAAGGAAAAAAAGTTGAACCTATGTCAGCTAAGCCGAATGGCAAGAAGTTTCATTCAAATGAATGGAGGTGCTTTGTTGTGTAACACTGTGCAGCACTGTGAAGACGGAAAAGTGTGTTTTTTCCTTCTTCCAACAGGCAGAAAAGTGTGACTTAAGAATTCCAAACGCATCCAGCTGCTCCGCTGCCCAGGTTTGCCTGCAAATGTGTTCTCTGACAACCATCCAAACACAACTTACTGCCTCGGTTGTGTTAAAACTCTGCACTCTTGCCCTTCCTGTGTCGTCACATCGAGGAAAACAGGGCGACCGCATTGCGTGTGTTCGCACCTGAGAACTTTCCCTGACGGAGTCGCTTTTCCATCCCCGTTTCAGCCCCTTTCTTTTCCTCGTGTTTTCATTTTCACTTTCTGCTCTTTAGAGCTCTTTTTCTTGCCTCTCTCCGTCTGATTCGGCGCAACATATGCAGCCACTTCCCTCACACACAGAGACTAATTAGGGTGAGGAGGAGAAAAAGGAGGAAGGAAAAAAAAAATAAGAGTGCCAGTCTGGGTGAGAGAGGAGGTGAGAGAAAGGGCAAGGAGAGAGGGGAAGGAGAGGAAGAAGAGAAGGAGAGTGGGGGAAGGGGTCCTCGGGGTGAATTATTCATCTTACACCATGACACCTGGGGGCAATCTACCTCTCTGTGAGTCACCAAGTTAAAGAGAAAGAGAGAGTAGACGGTGTGAGTCAGACCTGCCCAGGAGGATATTAACACCTGTGTGTGTCGGTGTGTCGGTGTGTGTGTCCCTTAAGCCGATCATGTGCCGCCTACATACGGACACCATCTAAAGTGTAACCTGCGACTGTCACTTACACACACATTCGTGGAGTCGATAACAAGTCGGGTCAGCGCAGCGTAAATCTTACTCACGCTGAGCTGCAACCAGAGCTAGCATTAGCCAGCAGGGGAATAAACACGCACATGCAAAAAAAAAAGGACACGAATTGCACTCAAACGCCACACATGCCATCTCCTCCATTAGCCGTTATTAAATTAATAACCGCCATCATCCCTCTACAATCTGCTGTCTCCACTCTCTGACTGTTGACTGGATCACCAGCATTCATCAGCATCGGAGCCCGCCGCTCGCTGAATTATTAAACACACACATTTCTTACATCCCAAAGCTGGGTACTACAAGGCAGAAGAGGGGGGAAAAAATCAATTCTGGTGAGGCTATGAAACTGGCTCATTTGAGGCCTGTACTTGATGCTCCTGTCCAAAGCGAGCTACGGTCATTCGGTGGGGCTTCCGTGTCACATTCAAGGACATTTTAGTGTGTCGCATGGCAACTGACAGACAAATTAATTGGGACTGAAGCTGTCGGTTGCTATAGGATAAACACACCACACCCCTGACTGAGTTGTGTAATGCAGGCTTTTATTTTGGCACAACTTTCTTAAAGTCATGTCAAAATAAAAGCCAGCAAACGACAGTTATTTAGAGGAGCTTTGGTGTCACGTTCAAGGAAACTTTAGCATGTTGTGCGGCAGTTAACAAACAGATTATCTGGGATTGAAGCTGTCAGTTGGTATAAAATAAACACACCACACCCCTGAATGAGTTGTGTAATGCAGGCTTTTATTTTGGCATGATTTTCTGGAAGTCATGTCAAAAATAAAAACCCAGCAAACTACAGTCATTTAGAAGAACTTTGGTGGCACATTCAAGGAAATGTTAGCATGTTGTACAGCAATTGATGGACAGATTTGTTGAATTGAAGCTCTCAGTTGGTATGGAATACACACCACACTTACTCCTGACTGAGTTGTTCAATGCAGGCTTTTATTTTGGTGTGACTTTCTGGAAGGTATGTCAAAATAAAAGTCTGCAAACTACAGTCATTTAGAGGAGCTTTGCTGTCGCGTTCAAGGACACTTTCCCATGTTGCATGGCAGTTGACGAACAGATTATCTTGAATTGAAGCTCTCAGTTGGTATAAAATAAACACACCACACTGCTGACTGAGTTGTTCAATACAGGCTTTTATTTTGGTGTGACTGTCTGGAAGGCATGTCAAAATAAAAGCCTGCAAACTACAGTCATTTAGAGGAGCTTTGGTGGCACATTCAAGGAAATGTTAGCATGTTGCACGGCAGTTGACGAACAGATTATCTTGAATTGAAGCTCTCAGTTGGTATACGATAAACACACCACACTCCTGACTGAGTTGTTCAGTGCAGGCTTTTATTTTGGCATGACTTTCCGTAAGTCATGTACAAATAAAAGCCTGCAAACTACAGTCATTTGGAGGAGCTTTGGTGTCGTGGTCAAGGACACTTTACCATGTCACGTGACAGTTCACGGACAGATTATTTTGGATTGAAGCTCTCAGTTGGTATACAATAAACACACCACACTCCTGAGTGAGTTGTTCAGTGCAGGCTTTTATTTTGGCGTGACTTTCTGTTACTTTTGTCAGAATAAAAGCTTGCAAACTAAAGTCATTTAGAGGAACTTCAGTGCTGCATTCAAGGACATTTTAGCACGTCACATGGCAAGTGACAGACAGATTAATTGGGATTTAAACTGTCAGTCGGAATAGGATAAACACGACACACTATAATAGTGTGGCAAACGAATAGTGTGTAATACGACTTAAAAATGGATAATTTCGTGATTCCATACGATCAAAAGGCCATTTTTCAGCTACTGTAGCTCCAAAAAAAGAAGAGAGGGTAATTTGACTGCATTAACTACAAACAGAGAAACTTTAGAAACACACACACACACACACACACACACGGATACTGGAGACAAAGCTTCAGCGCAGTATCTCGCTGAGATGCTGAAAAAAGACGAGAGGCTTTTTGATGTCTCTGTTTGTCTTTTGGCTTCTTTATATGCGTTCCACTTTCCCTGGCACTGAGCTTGACTTCCTACTGAAATTAACCAGGCAGCCCAAAAATAATCCACCGCTAGAGAGAGGAGAGAGCGGGGAAGTGAGAGAAAACAGGGTGGAAGAGAAAGACGAAGACAAGGAAAGAGGATAGCAAAAAGGTGAAATTGATAGAGATGAAGAGGAAAGGAAAAGACAGTCAAGAGATACGCTGACAGAAAGAAGTAGAGGAGAGAGAAAAGGGGAGGGAAAAAGAGCAGCAGTGACATTTTGTCCTGTGTGTGAAATTATTATCATTCCTGCTTCCAGTTGCACCTTTGAATATAATCTGTTGGCTGATACATCTGTACTGATGCACACCCAGACAAGACACAGTCAAATATTTATTCCAAATTAGGTATTCTTGCTTTAAGAGATGCTCCTCGGCCAGCAGTGTGTGAAGCAGTCGATATGGTTTGTGCGAGCACATCCGAGCCTTAAGACTGTAGGACATGGCCAGAACATGGTGGACTGGAAACGTGAGGTGGCGGTGATCAAGCATCTCGGGGTCAAGGCTGCTCAGAAGAGTCTGATGGTAAAGTCGGCAATGAGATCTACATCTTGAGTTTTGACTAGAGTAGATACAAGCAGCTCAAACGGGTTTCCTTTATAGGACTGGTCCTGAGGGACATAACAAGGAGTTCTGGCACCCAAAGGTGATTTAGTAGGGTTTTTTTCTAACAATTTTCCTGTAAAAATGTTAAATTCAGATTACTGAACCAGTCTAAAAGTAAGAAAACACCTCTCAAAAACTGTCAGAATTCAGTGAAAAGCAACAATAAGGTTAAACATTAAATAAACATTGCATGTAGCTACTTCAGTGTCATTTGAAACTGATTTGAAAGGAATGTTATCTTTTAAAAAAAACACTAAATTACACCATTTACCAGCCAGGATCTGTAAAAATAAAAAGATTTCTGAGGCTTCTTGAACTACTCATCTATCACGAATCAACGCTTAAAATCATTTAATCAACTCTGCGTGTCTCACTTTTAAAAATCATACACAATAAAGCATTGCTCTAACAAGATTCTGCAAAAATTGAAAAATTCTGCTCTCCTCAGCACAACTGAGAAGCCATGACTGACTCAGCTGTGACCCAATATGTGACAAATATTCAGGAACTTCTTGGTTGAACTGCAGGATGTGTGTAAGCGGAACAGACAGCAGACAAATACTGAAACGGTTTAAAAGTTTGAGTGGAAAATACACACAATACAGGCTATGTAGAGGCACCATTGTTCAAGGATTGGTAACAGCTGTGTTGATTTCAGATTATTGTGATTGAAGAAAATACTTTAAATTTGTCTTTCTTTAAAATAAATGGCACTATAATTGTGTCACCATGCACAGAAGACATTTTTAATCCCCTGTACCACTTGCTATGGGTGTGCTGTTGTTTGATATTCAAAAAAGGGGCCAACAGTGAGTACAAATGCAACCAATCATCCAAGAGGGAAGTATATCTGCTCCTTGGTGTTTCCAAAAACAAGCCGATGTGATTTGGATATCTGATACTGTCCGAGTGCCACTTTTTTGGAAGGTATTCAGGCCAGGTCAAAGTGGGTGGGAGACCTTTGGGTGGACCCAGAGCTTACTGGTGGTATTGCATATCTTATGCTGCCTGGGAAGGCCTCAGGACCCCTCCAGGAATAGCTGGAGGACATGGCTGGGGAGAACGATGTGAGGACTTTGCTGCTGCTGCTGCTGCTGCTCCAGTGCTACCCGGACTCAGATAAGCAGCAGAAAATGGAAAGACTGATTATTCTGCTGGTTCAATTATCGCACAAAGAATGAGTTTGGGGCCTGCACTCTTCTCGTCAAAAGGCTGAATGTGGAGCATTGAAAATCCGCAGTGGGACATGAGGACATTTACCCAACAAAGCTCACTTTTAGAAAATTGCAAAGAAATGATGTAAAACACTCGAACATCCATGAAAAAAAATAGACATATATCCCCCTCAAAAAAAGGATTACAAGCGTTAGTTGTCGTAAGATTACATCATAAAGCCAGTCGACAGCCTAAAAACATACAGAAAAATCCTTTTCTCCAGCAAACAGCCGTGACAAATCAAGGCTCGACAGGTTCCCTCATTTGCGAGGAGACACTTCAAACCCACCCCTCACACACACCTTCTCAGGTGAACCACACGAGCCCGAATGTCACCTTGAAGTACGAGCGGGCCAGCTGTAGTGATTTGCAATGCACGGCCAGGTCTGCCCGCATGACCACTTTCTATTAGCCCACCACAAATTACATCCACATTCGCTTCATAACGTATTCTGCGCACACGCTGTTCGATAAGCCAACGCGGTCACATACACAAAAAAAAAAAAAAAAAGCTCAAACACGTGAGCATCCACACATACGTATCGCTCGGTGACAATCAAACTGAGTTTTCTCATAATTAATGGATTAATCAAGGAGTAATGAATGTGGAGTGGCTCCACACGGTGCTGATTAACACAGATGATGGAGGGGCATGGGGGAAAATGCTGCATCTCGGCTTCACTAATACTACAGCAGAGGCAAAGGGAGACGTCCCCGTGTTTGGTTCCCACAGTGCAGCTGAGCGAACCTCGACTGAACGCTTACGCGTGAGGTAACATAAACGGAAACCTTGTTGCACAGAAAGAGAAAGTAAGTTGTCGTCTGGCTTCCGCTTTCTTTTAATCAAGTGACGCTCTGTGTGTGTGTGTGTGTGTGTGTGTGTGTGTGTGTGTGTGTGTGTGTGCTCGCACATCTAATCACAGTGACTTTCTCTTCCCAATTATGGCTTTAATCCATCAGCTGGCTGTTGCTATGGTGTTTCTCCCTCCACCCAATCAAAGCCATGCGAGTGAGCACGCTCAGTACGGAGAATCACAAGACAACTCCAACAATAGTGTTTGATGCAAAGAACAAAAGGATGATGGAAGCTGCGATTTAAAATAATAAAAAAAACAGAACAAAATTGACAACTAATCATATATAAGAATGAGAACAGTCCATACAAGTCTGAGATAAAAAGAAGCAACTATACACACTTTGTTGAGTCTTTGTGCCTCCAGATGCAATGCAATCACTCATATGTACAAACAGATATAAATATACTGACATGAATACATTTCTACATATAAATAGACAATTACACTGTGCGTATCATTGTGATTGAGTACTTGAACCCTCAGAACTACAACGCCTATCAACAGGTTTCAAAGGCAAGTTATCTTTAGGAACAATTGCCAAAATTGCACAGAAACGGTAAAAACTGAGAAAATTGATGAATTTTCAACTTTGCGATGGTTGTTGAATGAATCATGTGTGACGTGGAGTTCTGTACAGAAAATTAAACAAATCTAAGCTTTAAATCATATTTCATCAAAACTGCTTCATTCTAAATTGCCCCAAAATTAAGCTGTTTGCACTAAATAGATTCCTTAAAAAGTAAAAAGCAAAATCTGCACTGCTTTGTGCAACTTGTTAGCGACTTAGCTGTGATCAACTATGATATGAGGAGTTTTTTCTTAACTGGGCTGAACTGCAGGATGTGTTTCCACAGAGCAGATAGAAGACAAGTATGGGAACAAATTAAAGATGTAAGTTGTAAATTGTCTGTGATATGTAGAGACACCATTTTTACCCCATTATTTGCAACTCTTGTGGACACTTGCAATAATGTTGTATGTGCGGATTCCAGGTTTTCAAATGAGTCCATCAGATTTCCTTCTTTTTTTGTTTTCATTTGCAATAACGAGATTATGAATGTATCACACTGCACAGAAGTTTCCATAGAGGGAAGAACTTCACATTGCAGTGAAAAATGAGCCCACAGTGAATAAACATGTAACAGGAGCTAAAACACATGGTTTGGGCTTTAGAGGATAAAATCCCCCCAAAAACTATTTAGATATTACAACCAAGATCTGCAGAATCAAATGAATCAAAAATAATGCTAACTAAAAGGAGCTAAATCCACATTTTCACACAGTATATAACTCACCCTTAAAATTTAGTTTAAAGCCATATTTCATAATTGCATGTAGAACTTTTTGTGTTTTCATATTTGCCGTAGTTATTAACACTTCACTCTTGCCGCTTTGTTATTTTAACATTCATGTGAGCAGGCAGGAGAAAATGGTGATTTACAACCACTGCACTGCGAGCACAGCTGCTCACACTGATCCCAGGAGGGCGAGGCAGGGCTGCGGGAGGCTGCATGTGTGCTGTTAGCGTCTGCACAGGAGAAGACGTTGGACAGTAAGTGATGGGGCCACTGTTTCCTCCATATTGGGAACACTTGGAGTCCCCTTGGCGACGTCCGACTGTGTCTTTCTGTCTGTTTATTTCTGGAATAGCAAATGCTTTTAAATCCAAGACCAACACTCTGACTGACTTGTGTGTTTAGTGAGACAACGATGATGCTGGTGGGTGTTTGATCCCACAGTTCCACAGCTACTCTACAGTATGTCACAGTGCAGAGGATGTATCTGCTGAGGCAACTGTGAAAAGACAGAAATTAAATAGAAAAAAAACGTTGCTGTCGCCTAAAACAACTGTAAATCAGAATAAACATTTCATTTGCTATTAAAATCAATGTTGCTTTCAACATTTTTAATTCTCCCTTTTTTTTCTTTTTAAAATCTTAATCCTCTGAACCCCAAAACCCGCTGATGGGTTTGAAAGGCATTTTATCTATTTAAACAATTTGCCTAAATTACACCATTTAATAGAATCAGTAGCTGTGAAAAAACAAAATAATCAGCAAATCTCCCCTTTCTGATGGCCCTTGCGCTAATCAATGAAGATGTACAATTACTTTGGGAAAATGAACTAAATTAACCAAATTTAAGCTTAAAATTGTGATATTAGTCATTTTCTGTTTTTTTTTAATCACAAAAACATATTAGTTGCTCAACTAGATTCTAGAAAATAAATAAATAATTAAAAGTTGCACTTCTTTGCACAACTATGAAGTCACGTCTGTGTCCAACATTACAACAGCAAAAATTCAGCAACTTCTTGGCTGACCTTTTCCAAACTGCAGGCTGTGTTTACACAGAGCAGGCAGGAGACGAATATTGGAACAATTTTAAAATATGAGCAGGAAAATATCTGTTGCATGCGGAGGTCCCCCCCTCTTTTTTTTTTTTTTTTGGTCAGTGTTGGCAACACCTGTGGGCGCTTGGAAGAATGTTGTACATGTTGATTCCAGGATTTTTCCAACTTTTGTAAAACAAATAATCAGATTATTTCTAAATCAGCCTTTTCTTTTTTCTATGACTTATAGCATTCTGTGTCACACTGCACAGTCCTCTCTACTTCTAGTCATGTTTGTGTTGTTTCCATACAGGTGCAAGGCTTTATGTTGTAAAAAACAAGTGAGTAAAAATGTGACAGGAGCAAAAAAACATACCAAGAAGCTACTTGTTGTAAAGGAAGACTTTCTCCTGCAGTCAGTCTGACAGAGAAAAACACTTCTCTGAACAGTGACGTTATCCATAAGTCCTTAATGTTGCCTGCTGTGGGGACAATTCAGGACACACCTACACACAGACACACAAACTACACGCAACGGGAACAGATGGCATCTGCGGTATTTAACCAATGAAAGCTTTCACTCTAAGGTCAGAGTGGAAGAAAAAATCATTACACACAATTTCCTGACAATTCTGTGCTTCACTCCATAAGGAAGCTCAGAAATCAGCGTTAGTGATTATTTTAGTCAAAGTATTGCACGCTGCACAGATTCTGCTTGCTGTGTGCACTCCCAGCGCACAGACCGGGCCAGATGTGGACACGTGCAGACAGTTTATATGAGCTGTGCGATTGGAAAAACACAAAGTGTAGCCGCGGGGTTATGTGGCACACAGATCTCCCCCTGTAAAACATAAGGGGAGGAAATATGGGACATGGCAGTGGGGAGGATGAAGTTCAAGAATAAAGGAATGAAACACACGGGGGGGGCAGATACATGAGGAGTGTAGCAGGTGTCCTGACCAGGTGTCCTGACCTTGTCTATTTGACAGTAAGCTGTTGAGATGGAATACAGCTGTCTTGGCGGAGGCTGACAACTCCTCAGCTAGATAGAGCAGCCGTGCTCGCAGCGTGAACAAAGTCTCATTACAGATTTGCTGATCAATAATGGAAAGTCTTATTTAAAGCCAAGACAGTCAATCAGGAGCACAAAGTGAGAGCAGACAGGAGCCGTTCAAAACAGGACAAAGAATGTTCAGGAACACGCAACCATAAAAGCTTGGACACACTTTTAAAATGCCTGTTTATCTATTTATCCAACAGTATTTAAACCACTACCACACTGCCAAACACATACTTTATGTGTGTTAAGAGTTTTATTGCACATTGCACAAGTGTATTCTTTTAAAGTATTTACATGCATTGTTGTGTTTGCATATGGGGATGTGAGAAACAGCGTTATGTCCCCAAAACAAACTTGGACCTAAAGTGCACTGTAGTAGTACACTGTAAAAAATGTAGCTTTTATTAAAACATTTTAACTGTTTTTAAAAATTTTTTTTAACAATTTGCTGATATTTTACAGATTGTCCCTTAATTGCAGTTAACTCGTAAAATCACAAAAAAAGTATTAATTTACACGTTAACTATAAAAAAATAAAAAAGTGGCCAAAAAGTGTAAATAATGTACCATTTTACTGCATTTAATTCAACTAAAGATGCCACTGTTTTACAGATAAATGTCATTATTTGAAAGAAAAAAATAAGTAAACATCACGTTTTGTTATTTTACAATGTTTAGCTGTAAAATAACACAATTTTGCTGCAACTAAATCAACCAAGATATCATTATGTTACAGATATAAGCCATTATTTAAAAGAAATGTAAAAATATTCATATTAAGGATAAAGAGTGGTGAAGCAACCTGCTGTTTGTCAGATTAATAACTGCTGAAATCACAGAAATAAAGGTCGTATTTTACATGTTAACTGCTAAAAAACAACAACAACAAAGAAAAAAAAATGGCGGAAGTTGTAAATAATGTCCACATTAAAATTTGTATTTTTACATATTGGATTTTTAAAATTTGTTTTACAATGTTTAACTGCAACATGACAGTATTTTACTGCATTTGAATCAACTAAATATATAATTGTTGTATGTGATGTGCTGGTTTTTTGAAAGGATTTATATATAGTCTTTTGATATTTTATAATATTTAACTGCAAAATTACAAAGTTTTGCTGTAATTATGTCAATTGAAGAGACCATGTTTTACTGATGTGCCATAATTTAATCCAAAAATTGATATATTAAGGATAAAATGTTGTTTAGAATTACAAAAGGTGGTAACGTACATGTTTACTGTAAAAACATGGCCTAAACTGTAAATAATGTCAACAGTATTTATGTGTATTTCTACATATGGTAATTAGTTGTTTCATAATGTTTAACTGCAAAATAACACAATTTTGCTGCATTTAAATTAACTTACAATATCATTATTGTTGCTAAATTACAGATTCTAACTCATACATGGCAGAGTTTCATCTTTTTAAAAAATACAACTCCAGCATTCTGCTCTTTTCTTTTCTGAAAGCATGCTCAGTAACACGTCACTGTATCTTCAGCTGCCTCCTGTATCTAAAGACGGCAGCCGAGTGTCAGTGGAAAAGAACAGAGGAGAGCTGAATGTCTTGCTCTGCCTGTCTCACAGTCATAAGTGGATTTATCATTTCCAGGCCCTGACCTGTCCTCCCCGTCAGGACAGCGCTGTCTTGACTCAGTCCTGCAAATTACTGCTAACCCTGACCATGAAAACTCTTTGTCCAAATCACAGAGCCTGTGATATTACAGCGTGGCTCGAAGGTTGTTATAGCTGACTTTGACCTTTGCTCGTCGATGTTTTATCCCTGGTTTTGATTCACAACACGAGGTGACTGTATTTGGTCTTTCTTAATCAAACGTTAATTCATCCGAAGGAGATCCGCCGACTGTCGTGGGCAGTCTCATGTTTGTTTTTCTGTGTTTTTCTTCTGACTCATTCACCTGCCTCTAGCAGCACTAAACGAACGCTGCTTTTGCTGTCAGGGCATTTCACACCTCGCTTTCACATCTATTTAAGCAGTACAGCTGTGTTATTATCAAGTCCTGCTATTTTTGAATGCCCAAATGTGTGATAGCCCATTTCACACATTCTACCACCTTTCCTGCTCGTCTCTCCACCTTCGATTTCTCCGTCTGTCTACCTTTCGCTCTCTCTTTTCTCCCTGTGGCCTCTCGCCGCCCTTCCACGTCTTCATCTCCCGTTTCTTTCCGGCGCTGTCATGTTCCGATAACTGCCGAGCGTGTGTTTCGTTGGGTATGTTTGCGTGAGCCTGTGTGACACGAGCAGTCGTAGGAAGCCTGGGTGATTAACTCTGATAGCCACCAGATGCCTGACTTTAGAGGTAGAGCGTGCACACGCAGGCAGACCCACACAAAGTTTAACGTACAAGACAGACGGAAACAGTCAGCAGCCGAGCACAAAGACACAGTGAGTGACAGCGACTGAATGGAGGCAAAGGAGACAAAATGGGGAGTGACACATAAAGAGTGAGGGGAGGTGAAGAGAGGTCCACATGTGTGTGAGCTCGGTACACCGTGTACAGTCGTTTCCTTTTAAATAGGACATGCTACGTTCGCCTCCTGAGCTTGGTTTTACAGAGAACAAACAACACATGAGTGAAGGCAGATGACTGTCACATTTCTTCAGAACGGCTGCGATGTGACCTCAGATCAAAGCTTTGATTGGCCAGATGCCGCAGATGTTGTTTGCTCTCTGGTATTTGTGCATTTATGTGTGTGTGTGTGTGAGACAGAGGGGTGGCGGTAGATTGTAATGCTGATTTTCCTGGACTGATTATTCAACTGTATTACACACTGTATCTGCATGTGCTCGCGCGGGTTCGTGTGTGTGCATTGGAAAGTCGCTATCAGTCAAATCTATCAGATTTGGGCAGTCGGCGAGCAGCTGGCTCAGACTGTGGGACTGGCTGGTGTTGCCTGTTTGGACTGCCAAACGCCAAAATCCTCGGCTCACTTATCGCAACAACTGAAAAATCACAAAGAAATGGCCAAATCCTCCTATTATTGCATCGTAACCTGACTTGTTGTGCTCACACGTTACATTTTGAAGGTTGTTCTAATTGCAGGCTGATTGCTTTTTAAGTTGTGCATTCTTATTTTTGCACTGTGCACAAGGGATCATACTCTTATTGTATTTGTATTGACATGTTTAACATCTGAATAGCTTTTGAGAGTAATTCTGCAAAGTGTTGACTGTCCTGCCGCGTTGGAAGATGAATCAAAAAGAAACTGTAGCCTACAGAAAGTGCCACTGCGTTATTATATCGATCACAGAATACACATAGTGACAGACATAATGCAACCTGAAACATATAGATTATACTTAAACAACAGTTTAATGGTTCCATTTAAAGGAGTAGATTCATGTTTACAGAAACGGCTTCAAGTTGAATGTGATCATATGACTGGCTGAAAGCTGGAATGCACATCCATCAGAATCAATTTACTATCATCTAAATCCGGAGCCATTTGAATAATTTAAGGCAGTGTTTAAAACATGGGTCAGGACCTAAAGTTTCCTGTCTTATTCTGGCAGCATAACTCCAAATACTGCACACAACTAATCATCCACAACACTGAACGAATATAGTGCACTGATGTTGGAAGCGGATCCGTTCGGTTGTGGAGGTTCCTGAGGTTCCACGGCCTTTCAAAGTGTAATGTTTTACCACTACTTTACCACTTCCCATCAGACAAAGACGAAGCAGACACACACGTCTACGCTAAACCAGCTGTACAACTGCTAATGCATCGCTGGTTGAACAGGGTTTCAGTGATGAATCAAAAGGTGGGAGCTGCTGCACTTGGTGTCTAAGTGTCAGAAACACATGCCTCTCTTAAAGCTACAGAGATTGAAGCACAAAAAGCATCAAACTAGGTGACAAATCCAGAGAAAACATGAGAAATAAAGCAGTTTTAGTGCTGCTGCGGGATACACTGTCCTGCAGAAGGAGGCTGCCGATGTCTGAGATGCTGCCTGGTGTTGCTGTGTTTAGGTGGGTGATGAATGTCAGGACCCAAGGTTTCCCAGCAGAACACTGCTTTGTAATTAGATGATTAGTTTTATTGAGGTCACCTGTCAGTGGTGTTCATGTGTATGTGGCTGTAGCTGTGCTCAGATTTGAGCTGATAGAAGAAATGTGTGCAACACCAGAGACACCAGTCAAGCATTTTCTAACTCTGGCTTCCTCCAACACATTCACGTCTTTCAAACTGTTCCAAATTACGACCTCATCATCATGAAAATTAGCATCAATTGAAACTGAATTAGCCTCTTCTGCCTGTATGAGCAGCCTGCTGTTGGCAAATATTGTGAATAGGCAACACACTTGCTGACCAGAAGTGAGCAGGACTGCTTTTCACGGCTCGATCCGCCAAAAACCACCACCCTCGTAGCGGCTTATCACAAATTACGTGCTTGTTTTAATGTGGCCGACTCCTAGAGCGAGAGTCAGCCATATTTAGGCAAACTCAATTTCAGATCCCATGGTGAGGATGCTTCAAAGACCATTACCCCAATGATCTAGTATCTAAAAATGTATAATTGATTTTGATCTCTTCTCAGGTCCCAGCCCACCGTAGCAAAACACCTTACGAACCAGTCTACCAAGTTCCTCAACATCTGTGCTCCAATCAGCCCTACTGTGCTGCGACACAACTTCCAGCATCATTAACACTCGGCAACCTGCTGCCACGTTGAGCTGTTCGCACCGGCAATAATTAGCATTAACGTAAGTCGAATGTGGGAAAATTTCCATTTATTACGCTGCTGCTACGGTGGGCTTTTGTCAGCGTGAGGTAAAAGCTGATCATGAGAAAAATTCTGTGAAAGCTGGGAAGCTGCTCAGTGGTAGAACCGAGAAACCAGATGCTGTTCTGGGGAAACGTGAACATATTAACTGAATGTTTGTGTGAAACTAGTAAGTATTGAACCTTTTTAACTGCTTCCCTGTGATGAATAACAGGCAAGAGAGGAGTTTTTTTTAAATACTGTATTGAAGATTGAGACTCTTATGTGGGTCATGGGATTGACAGAAGTAGCTAAAGGTGCTAGTGGCATTGCAAACAAGCACCGTGTAGTGTTCTGATGAAGTTTAGGCCTCTGAACTCCAAAACCCACCAGCAGGTTTGAAAGGCATGTTCTGCTTTTTATATTACACATGTATTAGAGTTAAAAGCTGTAAAAACAGAAAAGAAAATCTGCAGATTTCTAACTTTCCACCAACCCGTCGGTCCCCTTCCATCGAGAGAGTTAAAGAAATCTGAGCTTAAAATTGTGATATATCTTCAAAATCACATCATTCTACATGTCTCATCACAAATAAAGCATTTAGACAAACCGGATTCTGTAAACCACAAAGAATTCTGTGGTTTTCTGTGCAACTGCGAAGCCTTTAGTGACTCAGCTGTGGCCAACAGTCATGAGACAAGAATTCAGGGACTCTACGTCTGAACTGGGTTGAACTGCAGGCTGTGTTTATGCAATGCAGAGAGGAGACAACAGTGGAAACTCATTAAGTAAGCAGTGAACTCTATAGTATCTACCATTTTTTGCTCAGCATCAGTAAAAAACCTGTGGCCACTTGCATTTTTTATATTGCACAAGAGACATTTTTGAGTTCTTTCTAACTCTACCCATGGTTGTGCTGTTTCCATAAAGGACCTGGACTATATTGCAGTGAGAAATGAAAATACAGTATGTCAAACAGCATGTTGTTTTACCTCAAAACTCTGTTTAGGTTTGAAACAGCAAGCTTTATTCTAAACAAAAAAACACCTACCCTTCTCTTTTAAAGTGACACACTGCTCAGGAATAACATTTATTTATTATCTCGCTTGCTAAAAATGTGGCCATATTCAAACATGTTAAAAATACATGTGGCCTGCTGGAATCAGTTAATGTCATATGCAGCATGTATACATTTTTAATCTCCCGGAGTTTGCTAAAAGCTGCAAATTCACACACCCACGCACTCAAAGAGCCTCATTAATCACTTCCACATATAAGATGCTTCGTTCGCTGTTAGAGGTTCACTATCACATAACGCAGCAACACTGCAAAAACACCTCCAGCAACCGTGTTTGCATCACTGGAGGGGTGATAATCTAAATGACAGAGCCCGTACACGTTGCTGTCATTAGTAAAAAAACAACAAACTTCGTAGTTAGTAATCCTTTGATGATGATATGTAGCTGTAGTAAGAAAACGCGGCAACAACCGCAGTTCCTCGAATGGCCACTTGAGACTGTCTTCAATCTCCATAGACCCCCATGTTAAAATGTCCAACTTTACAGCAGAAATATTGGCGTTTACAGCCTCATATAACAAACGTTTTGCTCTGTATGTCTAATTTCTCTATTCATGACAACTGTACAATGAGTGACTTTTTATACAACTCACATGTTTAAATTGTATTATGGCGTGAAGTTATGCATCATTAAGGGCCGAGCCACTCTGAGTAACAGGTGGACCCCATCACAGGACAGTCTTTGGCCTAACTCCAGGTCTTTGCTCATTTTTGGCTGAGCTGTGAGTTAGGACGAGTCAGCCACTGCCAAGAGCCACCACAGCAACTCTCAAAACCACTGCTCGAGAAACCTACGGGTGATGTCACGGAGGCTTCGTCCATGTTTACATCTATGTCTGTCTTGTAGCGGCGTCTCCAGACTCTCCCAGTGGGACGATATTAGACACATTTTCACATTTAAATTCCCAGAAGCATCATCTAAGAAATTACACGCACGACCTATCGACACCACTCAGACAAGATCCACAAATACCTGCTGGCAGATATGCGAGACATCGTGCCCTCGTGCGCTTGTTGTTTTACATATTACCTTTGCCGCGGTGGATGCACGCATGTGTGTGTGAGGGCTGAGCGGTGTGGCACGGTTGCCTGTGTCAGCGTTAATAAGCCAAACCTCGGTAATTGGCATAGAATATTGATAGAGAGGAAAATGGCCCCAAGCAGGTCTCAGCTTCATTAGCGAAAGACCAGGGAGACGGAAACAGGAGTAGCAGTCGGAGGAGGGACACGAGAGGAAGAGAGAGAGAGAGAGCGAGTGTGGGTGAAGTGAGAAGGAAAGGTGATCGAAAAAGGATGAGGAATAGACGGAGATTAGAGGGAATTGTTTTAAATCATACGTGGTTTGTAACAGCTTTCACAAACCGAGGGATATTGAATCAGTCACGAGTGACCATGAAGCGGTGCCGGGAACAAATAGAAAAGCAGTTATGTCATTCCTTCCTGACACGGTGGCAATTCATTTCATTTGACTGAGGAGACCCTTTAAAGGTCCGATTTCTATCCCGACCTCGGCTGTTGTTGGCGAGCAAGCGATCAGGACGATCACAATGAATCACCAGGCAAAAAAAAAAAACAAAAAAAAACTACCCTCCTCCTTCTATTTTTTTTCCTCTCTCCATCTTTCTCACCTCATCCGTCTCCCTCCTGCACCCTCTCTCCTTGCCTCTTTGCCTCTCTCTGAGTGTCCCTGTTGGAACATGGTGTTTGTTTAATGTGGTGTCACCATGGTTACCCGTCTGCCACATTGAGGTAATGTCGTTAATCATCAACTTTATCACACCGCGACCTAGACGCATGCACGCACAGGACCCGACTGTGACATTTTGCGAGTCGAGGTACACTTGAGGACAGAAGGAGTGTTTTTAGCATCAAGGTGCGAAACCAAATGCTGCGTTATTATTTAAAACTCCAACATCTCGCTCTCTCTCGTCCCTCCTTTTATCCATCTATCTCTCCCTTATTATGAGCTTGCCGAATCTCTTTTGGTTGACATGACAACAGACAGGCGATGCCGCGCCTCCTGCTCTGATGACATCACTACAGGCGCCAAGCCAATCCCCAAAAAAACCTCTTCATCATCTCCCCTCTCTCTCTCTCTCTCTCTCTCTCCCTTCCTCTCAGACATATTGATCTGGAATACAAATCACAGATGCAAAGGGGAGATGAGCTGAAGTAAAAGGTGGAGAGAGGAGATGAAAAAAAAAAAAAAGAAGAGAAGAGGGGGGGAAAAAAGACGAATAGCCACAGTTACATCTGAACTACCGCCACGCCTACTATCTGCCTTCGCTTGGCCGAAATGGAATGTGTGTTCACTCTCATTTCCATACTCGGTGACTTTGGTATAAACCACAGACGCACGCTTGCAGAATCAATTTTGTGCAAGGCTGACGTGAAGATGTTTTGCATTCTGCGTGAGAACGTACACTTGAGAGGCTTTAAGTGTATGAGACTCCAAATACATTAAACATGCCTTGAACATATACAAGAAAACTCAGTATGAACAGGCATGTTTTGTACACACACTAGAATCCATTTTCAGAGCTCAAAAGCGGTGCCACAGATGCACAGAAACACACTCAAACAGTTAAAACTAGCCTCCCTGCTTCTGGACCTGGTTATAGGAGCAGCTCTGGAGATGGAAACACACACACACAC